>NW_023425377.1:75653778-75818778 GCF_014108415.1 Molossus molossus | reverse complement strand
TCCTTCCTTCCTTCCTTCCTTCCTTCCTCCCTCCCTCCCTCCCTCCCTCCCTCCCTTCCGTCCTCCCTCCCTTCTTCTTTCTTTCTTCCTCCCTCCTTCCCTCTAAAATCAATGAACATATCCTTGGGTGAGGATGGAAAAAGAAAAACTATTAGCTGATTTCTCAACATAACTTTTCAGGCCAGAAGATATTGTCACAAAATATTCAAAGTGATGAAAAGCAAAAACCTGTAACTAAGATTACTCTATACAAGAAGGTTATTATTTAGAATCAAAGGAGAGAGGGTCTTGCAAGATAGTGAAGGAGAAATGATCTGAAGCAGGTCTTGATTTCGACCTCGAGCTTTCTGTTCTTGACTCAAATCTGCTTTATAATATCAAGCAGGGAGGGTTGAAGTACAAAAGATCAAAGATAATTATCTAACAAAGGACGGCTTCATTAATCATTGGGTTCAATTTCACACTTTATTTTTATAGAGTAGGAGGAAAATAAGTATGATGGTCAAGACATCAGAGAGGATGAATTGTGATTGTAGAAGTCAGTCTCAACCAAAGCCTGGTTTAAGCATTCCATCCCTTTAAGGATGTACAGTTACATACCCTAGAGGTCAGTTACTAGAATTGCATCTTATCCTGGCAATGCTGTCATCGGAGAGAGGAAACCTTGGAGAAATTCCAACAGGTCTGCTGGCAGAAAAGACTGCAAGGATTCCAGGACTGCAGCAGCACAGGACAACTTGAGACCCTGCCAAAGCCTTGCCAAAACTGACACCAGGTGTTCTCGCTGGTGGTCCACACTTTGGCCCCATGCCCACCCCTGCCCAGTCTTTAGATTTGGCAGAGATGATTCCAGGGTTTGGTCTGGGCATCCCACAGCTCCTCTGCAAATCATTTCTGGTGTCTGAGGAAGATATAATGAAACAAACAGGAATGTAAAAACAGCAACAGAGAGACTGGCAATAGCACTGGTAGCAGATTGCTTTGGATAGTATGGGTATTTTAACAATGTAATTCTATCAATGAGCATGGTATATGCTTTCGTTTATTTATATTTTCTTCAATTTCTTTCTTCAGTGTTTTGGTTTATTGAATACAGGTTCTTTATCTTCATGGTTGAATTTATTTCTAGGTATTTTGTATTTTTATGCAATTATAAATGTGATTTTTAGAATATTTTTTCTTTCTGATAATTTTTAAATATGTATGCATTTTTATTTTTATGATTACACGAATCAAGAAATTTTTTATACATTTCTTCATTTAAATTCTATGAGAAAATATTATTTTTTTATTTATTGTTGACACTATTACAGATGTTCCCCATTCTCCCCCTGTATTCATCTCCACCCAACCTCTGCCCCCCAACTCTGGCAATCACCACACTGTTCTCTGTGTCCATGGGCTATGCACATATGTGCTTTGGAAAATCCCTTCACCTTATTTCATCCAGTCTTCCCAATCCCCCTCCTTTCTGACCTCTGTCAATCAGTTCCATGTATCCAGGCCTCTGGTTTTATTTTAATCATCAATTTATTTTGTTCATTAGATTTCACATAAAAATGAGATCATATGATATTTGTCTTTCTCTGCCTGGCTTATTTCACTTAACATAATACACTCCAGGTTCATTCGTGCTTTTGCAAAAGATAAGAGTTCCTTCTTTTTTACGGTTGCATAGTATTCCATTATGTAAATGTACCACAGGGTTGTTTTTTTTTATCCACTCATCTACTCATGGCACTGGGGCTGTTTCCAGATCTTAGCTATTGTAAATAATGCTGCTACAAACACAAGGTTACATATATTCATTCTGGTTGGTGTTTTGGGATTCTTAGGATATGGTCCCAGAAGTTGGATCTCTGGGTCAAAAAGCATTTCCATTTTTAATTTTTTAAGAAAACCCCATACTGTTTTTTCACAGTAGCTGCTCTAGCCTGCATTCCCACCAATAGTGTACTAGGGTTCCCTTTTATTCACATCCTCCCCAACACTTGTTTGTTGATTTATTGATGGTAGCCATTCTGACAGGTGTGAAGTAATATCTCATCATGGTTTTAATTTGCATCTCTCTGATGATTAGAGATGTTGAACATTTTTTAATATGTCTCTTGGTTATCTGTGTACCCTCTTTGATGAACTGTTTATTCAGGTCCTTTTGTCCATTTTTAAATTGGATTGTTTGTCCTCCTGGTGTTGAGTTGTATGAGTTCTTTATATATGTTAGAAATGAAGCCCTTAGCAAATGTATCATTGGCAATCAGTGGGTCATTTTTCCATTTTGTTGATGGTTTATTTTGCTGTATAGAAGCTTTTTAGTTTGAAGTAGTACCATTTGTTTATCTTTCCTTTGTTTCCCTTGCCCTAGGAGATGTATTGGCATGAATATTGTTACGAGAGATATCTGAAATTTTACTGCCTATGTTTTCTTCTAGAATTTTTATGGGTTTGACACTTACATTTAAGTCTTTTATCCAGTTTTAGTTCATTCTTGTGTATGGTATAAGTCAGTGGTCTAGTTTTTTTTTTTTGCATGTACCTGTACAATTTCCCCTACACCATTGATTGAAGAGACTGTCTTTACTCCATTGTATGCTCCTGCCTCCTTTGTCGAATATTAATTGACCATAATGGCGTGGGTGATATCAGGTCTTTCTGTTCTGTTTTATTGATCTATATGCCTATTCTTGTGCCAGTACCAGGTTGGACTGTTTTGATTACAGTGGTTTTGTAGTATAGTTTGATATCAGGTTTAGTGATCCCTCTAATTTTGTTCTTCTTTCTCAAGATTGCTCAGGCTAATCAGAAACTTTTTTGGTTCCATATAAATTTTTGGAATATTGGTTCTGTATCTGTGAAATATGTCATTGTTATTTTAATAAGGATTAATTGAATCTGTAGATTGCTTTGGGTAGTATGGAGATTTTAATGATGTTAATTCTTCCAATCTGTTAATATAGAATATTCTTCCACTTGTTTGCATCTTCCTCTATTTCTTTTTTCAATGTCCTATGGTTTTCTGAGTATAAGTTTATTATTGAGAGGTAATCATTTATTGCCATTTTTCTTTTTTTATTTAATTAATTAATTTTGTTACAAGTGTTTCTCCTTTTTTCCCCATTGACACCCTCCTCCTTTTCCCACTCCACCTCCAGCATCGTTGTCTATGTCCATTGGTTATGCTTATATGCATAAGTTTTTTGGTTTATCTCTTCCCTCCCCTCGTTCCCTCCTCTGAAGTTCATCAGGCTGAACCCTACTTGTATGTCTCTGGGCCTATTTTGTTCATCACCTTATTTTGTTCATTATATTCCACAAATAAGTGAGATTATGTGATACTTGTCTTTCTCTGACTGGCCTATTTCACTTAGCAGAATACTCTCCAGGTCCCTCCATGTCTTCTCAAAGGATAAGAGATCTTTCTTTTCTTTATACCTATGTTCCTCTCTCTATTTCTTCTTAAAGCAAACCCTTTAAAAATTATTGCAATGATGATTTGGTGGTAATGAACTCCTTTAGCCTTTATTTGTCCTTGGAAGCTCTTTGTTTTGCCTGCTATTTAAAATTATAGCCTTGCTGGATAGCATAGTCTTGCATGCAATTTCTTGCTTTCCATTACTTTGAATTCCCCATTTCAATCCCTTGTGGCCTGAAGTGCTTCTGTTGAGAAATCAGCTAACAGCCATATGCAGGCTCCCTTGTAGGAACTAACTGTTTCTCTCTTGTTGCCTTTAAAATTCTCTCTTTGTCTTTAACCTTTGCCGTTTAAATTATGATATGTCTTGGTGTGGGTCACTTTGGGTTCATCTTGATTGAGACTCTCTGTGCTTCTTGAACTTGTGTGACTTTTTTCTTTACCTAGTTAGGGAAGTTTTCTGTCACTATTTCTTTTTTTTTTTTCTTTATCCTCACCCAAGGACATTTTTCCATTTTTTTTTTTTTTCAGATAGAGCGGGAGGGAGAGAGAGGAAGAGAGAGAGAGAGAAACATCGATGTGAAGGGACACGTCGAGTGGCTGCCACCCGCACGACCAACCAGGGCCAGGGACAAACTGCAACCGAAGTACGTGCCCTTAGCGGGAACCGAACCCGGGTCTCTCTGTACCGCAGGCCGACACTCCAACCGCTGAGCCAAACCGGCCAGGGCTGTCACTATTTCTTTAAACAAGTTCTCTATCTTTTGCTCACTTTCTTCTTTTTCTGATATCTCTATGATGTGGATTTTGTTATGTTTCATATTGTCCCAAAGTTCCCTTAAGTTATCCTTATTCTTTTAATTCGTTTTTTCTTTTTGCTGCTCTTATAGGGTATTTTTCCTACCTTGTCTTCCAAATCACTGATCCAATCCTCTGCTTCATCCCACCTACTTTTTATTCCTTCCAGTGTATTCTTTATGTCATTCTTCATTTATGACTGGTTCTCTTTTCTGAATTTTTAATGTTGTCATAATTCTTACGAAGTTCCTTGAGGATTGTTATAGCCATTACTTTGAACTCTATATCTGATAAATTACTTGCCTTCATTTCATTTAGCTTTTTTCCCTGAAGACTCCTGTTCTTTCATTTGGGGACTGTTTCTTTGTCTCCCCATTTTGACTGTCTCTTTGTGTTTGTTTCTATGTATTAGATAGAATTGCTATGACTCCTGGTCATTGTGGGTGGCCTTTTGTAGTAGGTGTCCTTTGGGTTCTAGTGTTGCAGTCTCCTTGATCTCCTAGCTGGGTGCTCTAGGAACGTCCTTTGTGTAGGTTATGTGGGCTCTCCTGTTCTAATTGGGTCTTGATTGCTGTTGGCCCATTCATGGGTGAGACTGATCCTCAGGCTGGCTAACTGTGGAGCTCAGCCCCAACCATGGCATGCAAATGGCTGTGCAGGTGCAGTCTCAAGGTGTTTTGTTGGGCTTAGTAGCACACTCTTCCAGATCACCTTAGCTCTGTGCTCCAGGAATGTCTTTTGTAGGTTATGTCTACTCCCTGTTTTATTTGAGGCTTGAATGCTGTTGGCCCTTTTATGGTTGGAGTTAACCCTTCAGGCTAGGTGACGCTAGGAGTAAATCTCAATTACCATGTATTAGACACAGTACAGGTACTGCCCCCTGAGGAGGGGTTGTTCCTAGCAGGTTCTGGTGCCTGCTGGGATTCCCATTTGGGTGTGCTATTTGTGTGGCTAGTTGAGATGAGCTCTGGTATGGTCTGAAGCTTACCCTTGGTTGTGTTGCTTCTGGTCCACTGGTGTGGGTTTTAGGTACAGCTTGCTGTCTGCCACTGTTTGTGTATGAATCTAATAGACCTTCATGTGTGTGGGACAGGCCAATCTATGTAAAAGGGTCAGCTTCTTCCAGTTTCTAGCTGGGGGCAGATCTATGATAAGACTGAGGCTCTCTGTCACCTCCACCTGTCAGCTATTCCATCTCCCCTGTGAGGTTGCACTAAATGAGGCTAAATTAGTCCCTGCTACAAATCCAAATCACTCTGTATCTGCCAGTCTTTACCTGTAGTTCCTCCTAGGGGGGCTTGCTGTAGGTTCAGGTTGGGTACAGTCAGCTCACTCCTTTGCATCAGCAAACTCAGCCACTCTGGGCTCAGGGAGATAGATCAAAAGTCTTCTGTTGAGGATGATGCCAGCGCAGCCTGTAGGAAGTGGCTAAGCATTTTCTCCCAGTTCTGGACAGTAACCTCTGAGGGTCTCACACTTTGAATGTTCCATCACTGAACAGCAATCCCTTCCCCCAGGGAATTGTTTGAGCGGGGATATCCAGCACTGGGCAGGGCTGATTCAAACTGTCTCCCATTGGGAATGGTGCCTGAAACTTGTAGGAGAAGTGGGCAGGCACTTTCTCTGCTTCCCAGGGAAGCATGGGATCTGCCTCCCCACAGTGCAGCAACAGAGCCCAGCACTGGCCAGTATAGCTTCCAGAAAGGAGCCTCCCCAGAGACACAGTCCAAAAATGCCAGCTCTGCTCAGCTCATGGCACCCTTATGCCACCAAACCAAGCAGGAGGGACCCAAAAATCAACTCTGTGCTCCCCTGCACCATCAAACCCAGCAGGCAAGCTGAAAATCCCAGCATTGTGCCATTCTTCTGTGCCTAAATCCAGCAGGACAGGGAAGGCCAAATAGCTCAACAGGTGGGGGAAGGGACACCGACCATGTTCTTGAGGTAGGAAAAATCATTTCTCCCCGCCAAGCCACACAGTTTAGTCACTGACTGGGTCTCTCTCCAAAGCCTTTCCAGAGCACAAAGGGCCCCTCAAAATCATTGCTGGGTGTAGCAAGTGGACCCCTTGCAGGACCCGAGTATGGCAGTGTGGTCTTTTCAGCAATGAATCTGGAGTGAAATCTTCACGCTGGTGGCTGCAACAATGGGAGCTCTCTTTCCCTGGACCATGTGGTCCAAGTCTCCCATGGGGACAAAATCCTCAATTACTCCCACCACCAGATGCTCCACGGCCTCCTCTTCCCATCTCTGGCTTAGGGATACCCTGCATGGGGTTGATACCCCTTCACTCCTAAGGGGTAGGAGTTTTGCAGACTTGGTATCCCCTGGGCTTCTCAGCTGACACCTGCATTTGGTGGCTCTCCCTTTTCTTGTCTCTGCCCCTCTTACCAGTCTCTATGCAGCTTCTTCTGTGTTCCTTGGTTATAATATGTCAGATCAGCTGTACTTCAATTTGTTTTTCAAGTTGAGTGCTCTGTAATCTAGTTGTAATTCTAGTTTGAGCTGGGGGCAAGTACACACAGCTTTCAGACACTCTGCAGTCATCTGGTAACCTCTGACAGTTTTTATTGGTGTATAAAATGCAACCAATTTCTGAATATTCATTTTGTATTCTTTACTAAATTTATTTATCAGTTCTAATAGTTTTTTGGGGGAGTCTTTAGGGTTCTCTATAGTATCATGTCATCTGCAAAAAATGATAGTTTCACTTCTTTTCCAGTTTGGGTCTTTCTTTCTTTCTTTCTTTCTTTCTTTCTTTCTTTCTTTCTTTCTTTCTTTCTTTCCTTCTTTCCTTCATTCTCTCTCTCTCTTTCTCTCTCTCTCTCTTTCTCTTTCTTTCCTCTCTCTCTCTCTTTCCCCCCTTCCTCTCTCTCTCTCTCTCCCTTCCTTCCTTCCTTCCTTCCTTCCTTCCTTCCTTCCTTCCTTCCTTCCTTCCTTCCTTCCTTCCTTCCTTCCTTCCTTCTTTCTTTCTTTCTTCCTTTCTTTCCTTTCTTTCTCTGTCTCATTACTGTGGTTAGGACTTCCAGTTCAATAAAAGTGGTGAAACTGGACATCCTTGTGTTGTTCTTGATCTTAACGAAAATGCTTTTAGTTCTTCTCCATTGAGTATGATGTTAGCTATACATTTGCCACATGTGGACTTGTTATATTGAAATATGTTCCCTCTATTCCCACTTTGCTGAGAGTTTTTATCATAAATGGGCGCTGGATTTGTCAAATACTTTTACTGCATCTATTAATATGATCACATAATTTTTATCCTTCATTTTGTTTAAGTGGTGCATCATGTTAATTGATTTGTAAATATTGAGCCAACATTGTATCTCAGAAATAAACCCCACTTGATCATGGTGTATGATGTTTTAATGTATAGCTGAGTTCAGTTTGCTAATACGTTGTCAAGGCTTTTTGCATCTATGTTCATTAGGGATACTGGCCTATAATTTTCTTTGTTTTGTGATTCCTCATCTGGTTTTGGAATCAGGGTAATGCTGGTCTTATAAAATGAGCTGGAAGCCTTTCCTCTTCTTCCATTTTTAGGAATAGCTGGAGAAGGATCGGGGTCAATTCTTCTTGAATCTTTGGTAAAATTTACCCATGAAGCCATCTGGTACAGGACCTTTGTTTGTTGGGAGGTTTTGTTTTTTGTTTTGTTTTGTTTTTATTAATTAATTTTTGTTACAGATGTTTCTCCTTTTCCCCCCACTGATTCCCCCCTCCTCCACCCTCCCCGCCCTGTCCCCAGTTTGTTTTCCATGTCCATTTTTCATGCATACATGCATATAAGTTATGTGGTTTATCTCTCCCCCACCATCCCCTCTTCTGGGGATTGTCAGTCTGTTCCCCATCTCCACGTCTCTGAGATTACCCCATTCCTCAGACTGTTATGTTCATTATATTCCACAAATAAGTGAGATCATATGATACTTGTCCTTCTCTGTTTGGCTTGCCTCACTCAGGATGATACTCTCCAGGTCCCTCCATGTTTTGTTTTGTTTTTTAAATTATTACTGATTTGATTTTATTAGCAGTTATGATCTGGTCATATTTTCTGTTTTTATTTTTTATTTTTTTATTCAGGCTTGGAACACCATATTTAAAAAAAAAAACAACCTTTGTATTTCTATGGTGTTGATTGTCACTTCTTTTATTTCTAATTTTATTTATTTGAGTCCTTTCTCTTTTAATCTTGATAAGTCTGATTAAAGGTTTATCCATTTTGTTTATCTTTTCAAAGAAGCAGCTTAGTTTCATTGATCTTTTGTATTGTATTTTTAGACTCTGTTTTGTACATTTCCACTCTGACCTTTGTTATTTCCTTTGTTCTACTCACTTTTGGCTTTGTTTTTATTATTCTAGTTGCTTTAGGTGTAAGGTTAGATTGTTAATTTGATACTTTTTTTTTTTTTTTTTTAAGTAGGCCTGTATTGCTATGCATTTCTCTCTCAAAACTGATTTCTCTGTGTCCCATAAATTCGGGGTCACTGTGTTTTCATTATTATGTGTCTCAAGTTATCTTTTGACATTTTTCCTCAATCTCATTGTTAACCCACTCACTGTGTAGTAACTTATTATTTAGCTTCCATGTGTTTTTCAGTTTTCTTATAATTGATTTCTGTTTTTATATCATTGTAATCAGAGAAGATGCTGGTATGACTTGAATTTTTTTTTAATGTATTGAGACTTACTTTGTGGTCTAACATATGGTCTATGCTAAAAAAAAAATGTTCCATATGCACTTGTAAGGAATGTATATTCCGCTGCTTTGGGATGAAATGTTCTACCTTCCAGCCTGGAAGGAGCTTCTCAACCCAGCACACCACTTAACTATACCTTCTCAGTTGGGTTTGACTGTGGTTATGAAATATGATTTCCAAGTGCTTTTCCAAGTACTAAACCAGTACTAAGAGCAGTGGTGACAGACTGCATAGAGATAAGGAGCATGTACTAGAAAGCAATTCAACATACTGCTCTAAGCTCCCTAGCTTTCCTCCTTGATATATCCATGAAGGACCCCAAACCCACCCATAACCTGTTCTTCTCTGAGGAACATGCACCAAATTCTCCAATGAATCCCCCAGAATCTTTCTACAAGTGTTCTAACCACTAGGTCCACCCTCATCATTTGCTCACTATTTCTAATGTCCCCAAAACATAGCCACAAAATCTATTTGCCACAACATCTTTGGTTCTGAGCAAAAATCCACCTCCTTTTTGATTTCCTCCACCTGAATACCCATAGTTCTCTGACTCCCTGATGTTCTGAGCCCACCCTGATTCTCCCGAACAAGTGCTGAAGCCCCACGTCCACCACAAAGATTCTTGTTCTGCTCCTCAAGGATATGTCCTATGATGGCCCCCTGAAGGATCCCTGCAGTGTCCACAGCCCACCCCCTAAGTTATATCCTCCCCCAAAACTCTGCCATCCTGGCATGACTTGTTTCCCCAGACTTCCTGCTTTCATACAAGTCACCCAGAACCCATCTCCCATCTTCACCCTCAAAGAACACCATGTTCTAAGGCCCCAAGCCCTCAGGGTGGTCCCCATTGCTCTCAGCCTTTGCCCAATGTCTGCGCAAGAATTACTTCTGCATGTCCTATCTCACAGTGCACCTCCTGACCCTGTTTCTCAGCCTCTCAAATCCTCCCAAAGACTCCAGCCCCTAGGGCCATCCCATAATGACCCCACTAACGCTCTAGACCATCCCTTGTGTTCTGACTCTCAAAGACCCTCTCCCAGGATCACCTATAATGAACATCCAGGATACCCCATGCTGAAGTTTCAGAGTTCCTAGACCCACACTCAGGACCAGCCCCTGGGCTCCATCCCATTATTTGGGAAACCAACAGGCAGTGACATTCTGGAGGGCTGTCCAGCCCACTGTGACCTGGGGGCTCCACCTGAACACTGGCTCCTTCCCCCCACCCTCACGTAAGTCCACAGGGGCCAACATTTCTGGGCTATTTTTTCCTATCTCCCTTTATTCTATTAATTCATTCCAAATTTACTCAATCTCCCCAGATCTTGCTCAGTCCATTCCTGAGACACCAAAGTCCCTGCCTTGAGGATGCCCTATGAGGCCTCCTCTTCCCCACACTGTACCTGCAGGGGCCTAGAATGGGAGTCTAGCCTCTCTGGACAAGGAGGCGGGGCATTCTCTCCACTGAGTGTCCTTGGTCCTGTTCCTTCCTCCACCCTTGTTCTCAGCCACACTGACCCCTGCGAGAGGCAGGACTCTCTGCCATTACATCATCCAGCCCATCTAATCTCAGGATCCTTAATCAGAAGCCTGGACACATCTTTCCAGTTTATCAACAAATAAGAACAAGCTGCCAGAGCTTATTTGTGTTCATGTTGGCTTTTCTCTTCCCCCAGACCAAAGAATCATTCATTCCTTCATTCATCTAACCAATCAATATTTATTGAGCATTTTTCACAGTCTCTCTTTTTCCTCTGTTCCTCTCTCACTCACTTTCCAGCACTTTCTTATGCAGAAATTTTCTGGAGTGCGAACTCATTTATTTGTGGAGATCTGAGGCCATCCCCTGCACCCCTCCCACACCTCCCATGAGAAAACGGGTTGGGTGAAGGCCTTAGCTATCCCCATGCACCATGTCCCACTGTGTCCTGGGGACTAAACAGGGGCTCCAGTCCCATTCCTTGCATGCAGGTAGTCCTCAGCCGGGGGGACGACCCTATAGTCAGACCAAAATCTCCAGATCACAGTCATGCAGGGTTGGACCCCAATGCCTCACCTCCCCCACCAGGTTGGCAGCCTCAATCTGCAGAATCAGAAAGAACAGGCAGGAGGTTACAGGGTAGTGAGGGGAAACATCTCATTTCTTCCACAAGGAGGCAGCACCTCCAAGCTCAAGACCCAGAAGGCCTCTAATTTAGAACCACAGTGACTGAAGCAAACCACACATTCCGGAGTTCAAGCGAGACCCACCCCACACAGTGCTGTCAGGGCACTGTCAGCCATACACACACAGAAGGGATGTGGGACAGGCTGTCTCAAATGCTACAGGAAGTGAGGAGGATGCATAAACCCCTGCAACCTGCAGGCTGCTGGGTGGACTCTCATTTAGAACAGACAAAGGCTCCAAACTATACTGGTGGCATAAATTTCCTCTTCAACCCTCAGGACACGTGCCATCATATCTGCACATTCCCAGGGATAGGGAGCTCACTGCCTCAAGTATTTTGTTAGAAGGCATACCTCCTCTAAAGTGTTTGCCTGTCAAACCCCCATCCTGACCACTGAGAGCACCAAAGACCCTGATCTCCCTCTCTAATGCTCACACATATCCCCAAGTCTGCTCTCCTCCTGAGAATTAGGGGCGCCATACTGGCTTCATCGTGTGCTTTTCTGTCCTGCTGTGCCATGTAGGAGCAGTGGAAAAGCATGGGCCCCACAAAACTATGGTTTAAGGGGATGTCTGTATGCTAAGGTGTTAAGAAGTAGATTTGTGATGGGTAATTTCATGTGTCTACTTGGCTAGGCTAGGTGCCCAGATGTTTGATAAAATGCCAGTCCAGATGTTGCTGTGAAGGTATCTTTTTTAGATGAATTAACATTTAAATTAGTAGACTTTGAATAAAGCAAATTACCCCCCACTATGTGCATGCGCCTCGTTTGATCAGTTGAAGACCCTACTAGACCAAAAACTAACGCCGTCCAAGGAAGGCGGACTTCTGCCAGCATAGTACCTTTTGACTCCAGCTGCAGTTCTTCCTGGGTCATCGGCCTTCCAGTCTATCCTGCAGATTTTGGACTTGTCAGCCTCTACAATAACATAACTGGTTTCTTAAAATAAGTCTCTTCCTCTATGCATCTTATTGTTTCTATTTCTCTGGAGATCAAGCCCCCTGCCTACCTCAGGACCTTTATCTCTGCTATTTCCTCTACTCAGAATGTTTCTTCTCATGTCCCATCTTATCAAAGGTAGCTCCCCTATACTTAGTATGACACAAACCTCTGATATCATAAAAGGAATGATTAAAATAACTGACTTCATGGAAACAGCAGGAAACATCTGCAGCATAAATATCGTCCTGAACAAAGTCAAGCCAAATGAAAAATAAAAAAAATTAAGTCAATAAATAATTTAAAAAAATAAATGGCAGAGTATACTATAAATGATAACACAAAGAAGTAATGTCCATAACATATAAAGAACCTTTGCAAACAATAAGAAAAATACTACAACAGTTCGTGGAAAAGTTAACAAAGAATACAAAGAAAGAAAGATAAATGGTTCTTAGTCATAGGAGAAGATTCTCAACCTCATAAGGGAAATGAACATTAAACTATACTGTAATACCATTTTTAACTCATCAGATAGGCAAAGATCAAAAGGTCTGATAACATCTCATGTAAGTGAGGCTGTGGGTAAACTGGCACTCTTTTACCCTGATGACAAAGAAAGAAATTGGTATAAATCTTCTGTAGGAAAAGTTGCGATATGTACATAAATGAGAAATGCATGCACCTTCTGACCCAGCTATCACACCTCCAGGAATTTCTTCTTCAGATTTAATCACTCATATGCAAAATGATGTAAGTGCAGTTATCCAGTCTACACTACAGCACACACAACAATGTATGTGTATCCAATGTTATGAACTGATCCATGAGAAAGGGTTAAGTAAATTTCATTCAAACAGAGGAATACTACACAGTTGTAAAAAAAAATGAAAAACAAACCAGCAAGCTGTGTTCACTGACATAGAGTGATCACTAAGATATATTTCAAGTGAAAAAATGAAGTTCCAGTGGTATGTTATCATTTATGTAAAAACAGGAACAAATAGATATGTAGGTATTTTCTTGAACATGCCTAGAATATCCCTGGCAGATCTAAGAAGAAACCTCAATAGTGGTTGCTTCTAGGATAGTTTCTCAAGCTTGATTTCATTACTACGCCTGAAGGGGCGATCAGTATAGACATTTTTTCCCCTCATACCTCGTATGAAAGTTTAATATGACACATCTACTTTTTATATTTGTTTATATAATCTATGTAAATCTGAACTTAATACATAGAACCAGATTTTTTTGCCCACCCCCTCTTGGTGGTGATATCCCTCGTTTGAGGACTGATGGCCTTGTGGGGTCACCAGGGGCCTGGGTATGGAGGTAGAAAGGAGACTTCTCACTCTCTGCCCTGTTGAACTATTAGATTTTTGAATCGTGTTAATGTATATTTTAAACATGGATGTTTACTTAAGTTACTCTAGCATCCCCCGGACAGCTTTATTTTCTTCCCTTTCTCTAGCTGTGCTTGTCTGACTTCCATTTGATTCCTTGTCAATGGATGGTATCACCTGTCTCAGTCACGAGTTTTGGGAGGGCAGGGGCTCTGTGTGTCATTCACCTGACACACAGTAACACCCAATAAATGTTTGCTGAATGAATGAATGAATGAATGAATGAGCCACATTGGCTGAGCTGAGAGGAAGCTTCCCAAGTAGAGACCCCTCTCCCTCTCCTCCTCCTGGCATTGGAGTCAGGTAGACCTGGGTTTGAGTTACACCTTCTCCCATGCTGTGTGACCTTGGACAAGTGACCTGACCTCTCTGAACCTCACTCAAGACCTGTCAAGTGAGGGTAATATCAGTGCTCACTTCAGGGGGACTTAACAAGGATTAAGTAAGATCAGGCAGCACTCCACAAAGTATGAAGGACACATCTCAGACTGCGGTTGTACTGGGGGCTGTGGCTGGAAGGGGAGTGTCCACATTTACCCTGTCTATTCGGGTACTGTTTGAAAGTTTCACAGTGCAAGTGACTACAAAGAAACAATTTTTAAACCATTTTAAGTAATGAATAAAGTATACTTACTCAGTACACAGTAAGTGCCAAACATAGTGGTAAGGCTGCTATTGGCCTAGGGTGTGCCAGAGAGGATTCCCAAGTCCTCCAGCCAGCCACTGCCACTGAGACCCTCCACCAAGGGTTTAAGCAGAACGAGGACCCACCAAGCCTCCACCCAGACCTCAGCTCAGACCCAGGTCCTCTGTTTGTTGTGGGACCCATGAGAGGACGTATTTGGAGAATCTGGTCATTCTGCCAAGCAAATCACAGATTGGGTGGAGATTATTCGTGTTTGTCGATTGCTATGGGACCAAAAAGTGCAGTCAGAGCTTGTCTTCCTTTTAAAATTTGGCAGCTTGTTCATCATAACATTTTTGCATTAATTTTGATGTTTAACATATTGCATTGATGCCAGGGTCTGGGGAAAGGGTGAATGGGGACTGACACCAATGGTACATGATTTCTTTTGGGCTGATGAAACTCTTCTGGAATTAGACAGAGGTGATGGTGGTACAGCCTTGCACATATCCTGTCACAGAATCCTGTACTTTCAAAGGGGAACTGAATGGTACGAAGACAATCTTGATCCAAATCATCGCATAAAAATATTATTTACTTTATAAGTCCAGGAGATCTAATGCACAGTATGGTGAATAAAGACATTAATACTGCATTATAGTCATCAAGTTTGCTAAGAGACTAGAGCTAAAGTATTCCAATCACTAAAAAGAAAAGATAATTATGGGATGTGGTAGGAATTTTAATTATCCCTAATAGAACAATCATATTACAATCCACAAATGTATCATATTAACATATTGTACACCTTGAATTTAAACATTGCTATAGATAAATCTATATTTCAAATAAAAAAAAAAGAAAGACCCCGGGCAGGTATTGCTCAGTTGATTGAATATTGTCCCATGCACCAAAAGATCCATGGTTTGATTCCGGGTCAGAGCACATGTCAGGGTTGTGGGTTTGATCACCAGTCAGGGTATGTGGAGGAGGCAGCCGACTGATGTTTCTTTCTCACATTGATCTCTCTCTCTCTCCCTCTCCCTTCCTCTCTCTCTAAAAATCAATGAAAATATATTTTTAAAAAGAAAGAAACAAACAAATATAGGCAGCCCCTTACATTTTGCTTAGAGGAATGTCTCATTTTCCTGGCCCTGATCTCAGCCCCAAGGACACAGGCACCTGGGGCTGGAAGAGCTGAGCCTGTTTGCGGGAGGCTGGCCCAGGAGGAAGAGACCTGAAGATCAGGTTCCTGGAGACCATGCCCTAGGGGGAAGCCTCAGGGCCTGATTCCAGGGAAATCAGGAAATCACCGACACCACTGCACCAACTGGGGCTGGGCACCTGCAGCTGCCCCACCCTGCCCAGGCCTCTGCCTCAGGAGAAAAAGGGTCCAAGCCAATGCCTCACCCTAACACAGCAGATTCAACTCAATCCAGGGGCGGACAAGTTTAATTCCAACAGACAGGGAATTCTAGTTTGAGCAGGATCTTATAACACACACACACACACACGCACACACGCACACACACACACACACACACGCACCCCACCTATTACCTCACTCCAGCTGTCATCCAGGGCCTCCTGAAACTTTGCAGAGACAGATGTAGTAGCCAGATATAAAGAAGAAAAGGGAAGAAAGGTTGGGCCTGGGGACAGGATTCAAGATTAGGGACTAATTGATTTTCCCAGAACCCCACTGATGGCTGAGCATGCCACAGGGCAGTGAGTGGAAAAGCTGTGCCCGCCCACCTGGGTGGCAGTTATCCGGAGGTGGGTCATCTTACTGCCTGGGCCTCAGACCTTCCATTCCCTTCTCTCCAACCCCATCCCTGTCCCCAGCCAGGGTGCCATCCCCTCCAACCCAGGGCACCCACTCTTTCCTCCTTTCCTTCCAGTCTGTCCCCATCCGAACTCCATAAATCTCTTCTGCAAGAAGCAAATCTGACCACGCCCCTCCCTGCTCAATGTCCTGTGATGGTTCCCCATGCCTGGAGCTAAATGATTTTCCCAGAACCCCACTGACCACCGGCCCAAAGCCTGATAAGCCCCATGGCGCGCACTGCAGTCTGCGAACCATTCCCACATGCCTTTCTGTCTCTGGGACCCAGCACTTCCCCTCTCACCGCAGGTCCTTTGCACGAGCTGTTCCCTGCACCTGAATCTAACACCCCGTTTGGGCAGCAGTGGGAGAAATCTGCTTATGGCACTTGTTGAAGAAATTTATTATAGAAATAAACATATTAAAATCAAGTATTCAGGGACTCTCCCTTGTTCTTAGAGGATCTTAGTTGTTACTTGTGGAGAAAGCAGAGGCCCGTGGGCTGTTTCTAGTCCCCCAGCTTCCAGTTCACCCTCGTGGCATCCATCC
Organism: Molossus molossus; assembly: GCF_014108415.1. Classification (NCBI taxonomy): domain Eukaryota; kingdom Metazoa; phylum Chordata; class Mammalia; order Chiroptera; family Molossidae; genus Molossus; species Molossus molossus. The sequence continues at coordinate 75,802,355 of NW_023425377.1, read as the reverse complement.
CCAGTTTTAATGCTCACCCCTGAGCTCCTAGGCCAGGTCAGGTCCTTTCCCATTCTCCTTACAACTGGTTGGTGGGCCTGTTTCACAGCAGTCTCTCATCCATGGGTCTTCAACTTCTCTCTCTGCCTGTCTACTCATTCTGGCCTCTCAACACACAAAAAGATAAACAGACATAGATCGATACATAGCTGTACAATATATAACATAGATATTATAGATATATAACATATAGATATAAGTATATATCTATAAATATCTAATTATAGAAATATTAGATAGATATAGACAGATATATGTCTGCCTATATATCCTATATCTATGTATATTGCTATAAAGTGAGATAAATAGAACCATAAATTTATAGTTGATATATAAGTAGATAGATAATTGATAGGTGACAGAGTGATATATAGGAAAAGATCGATAGATAGATAGATAATAGATAGGTAGATAGATAGACAGACAAACAGATATGAGATAGATAATTAGATAGTTAGATTCATTCATCCATTCTAATGGGTCTGTCTCTGGAGAATCCTAATACAAATTTGCTGGTTTACCTGTGCCAGGCCAGCTCAAAATTCCCAGTCATTGCCTCATAACTGAGTATCTACACTGCTTGTCCCTACTGACCAATCAGAAGAAAATGCTTGTTAACTGAGTTTTGATTAAGCTCCTGGCCTTCCTCCAGACTTCTGAACTGAGCCCCACAACCCCAGCCAGCAGACAGCCCCTCCTGAGGACGGGCATTCCCGGGGTGAATGTCCTCTGATGTGCTATCCTGTCCCCCATCCCCATCCTTTCCTCTCACCTTCCTTCCACCCCCGGTTCTTCCCAGCCTCACCGCCCCCCCCCTTCTCTAAAGGGAAGGCTTTCTGCCCTCACTTCCGAGAGGCCTGCAGTCCTCATGGCCGGTGCTCTCTCCATGGCACAGCCCCTCTCCTCCCTCCTGCAGACGCCCTCTGAATGAAGGCTCTCCTGACTAAGTCCACGTTCGCACTTGATAACCACAGCGAGTATTTTGGATTTTTTTCAAGAAGCAAAGGGAGCCATGGGAAGGCTGACAGCAAGGAAGGGGTGTGGTGAGGGCAACCCAGCAGATCCAGGGGAACCCTGAGGAGGGGATCTGGCAGCCCAGTTGGGAAGTAGGCATATTCATGCTGCATTTGGGACTTGGGGGGAGGGGGAGGCAGAAGCATGAGAGGTAGTGGCGGGTCTCTGGAGGTCCCCAAACCTTGGGCACAATACATTCTTAGAGTTTCATAGTTTGTGTCAAGAACAGCCATGAAAGGGGGCTCAGATAAGGAGTGGAGAGTAAGCTTGGGGCACAGTGTATGTGGTGAGGGCCTGCAGGATGCTCACTCATTAGAGTGGCGAAGAACCACAGAGCGTCAGAGCCTGACTGGGAAACTGAGGCACAGAACCACGCAGTGCCCTGATGAGGCCATGCGGTGTGTCTGAGCCAGAACTGGAGTTCAAACCCAGTTCCCTGCCTCTGACCGCGCGCTGGCCCCTGCTCTGCCCTGTTTCCTGAGGAACTAGGGTTTGAATGACTCCTGGGTTTGATGGGGAACAGGAATGGGGGCATTCTGGGTGGGGGCACAGCAAGGGTAACAGTGTGGAGGCTGGAGCAAGGGAAAGCGAGATAAAGGAAGTGGGGACAGATGGCAGCCAGCAGGGTCAGGCCCTTCCCGCCTGCCAGGTGCTCTGACTGTCTGGCAGGAGCTCTTGTCTCCATTCTACAGGAAGGGAAACTGAGGCCCAGGGGAGTGATGCGAAGTCTCGGAGGCCATGCAGAGCCCTCTCCCCTGTGTCCGGGCACCCAGGCTGGGAGGGGGCAGGCCTTAGCCTTTGCCCACTTCACACCCCACCCAGGCCCCAAGACAGGAAGCCAGTGACCAGGACAGCCCGGCCAGAGGCCAGAGGAGGGGCAGACCAAACCACAGATAGGATTTCTCAGAATTCACAGTATGATGGGGAAGGGGCAGCAGGCTGCTTCCAGGTTCTTCTCAGCAGCAGGGGGAGATGTGGGACCTGGCTCAGACCTTTGACCCCATACTGGTAGGCTTCTGAGAGGGGGCTCCCTTCTTTCCTATTTCCCAACTTCTTCGAGCCTTCATGCCCCAGGACAGGGCATGAAGGCCACATATGTGGAGGTTTGAGGGGTCCTTTGCACACCCAGGGTCTATCATATGTGTGCATATATATGCTCCACTCAGGCCCCAACACACATGTACATGCATGTGTCATTTCAGACATGGACATGTGGATGGGGGAGAGAGAGAATGTGTGTGTGTGTGTGTGTGTGTGATCCTCACCCAGGCAGGCCCAGGTACTTCACTCCCAATCACCCCCCTTCCCTAAGGGTTCTGTGTCCAGGCTGGGACCAGACAGGGGCCCATGTCCTTCCACATATCCCCTGCACTCTGTGCCAAGTTCCCTTATCTCTCTCTTTCTCCCTCTCTCAGGCATCCATCTGTTCTCCGTGAGAGCCAGACTCACAGACATATTTTTTAATTGGAATGAAATTCACATATCATAAAATTAACATTTTAGAGTGCACAATTCAGTGGCAACAGTGCATTCACAAGTGCATTGTTCAACCACCACCTCTGTCCAGTTCCAAAACATTTCACCTCAAAAGGAAACCTGGGACCAATTTAGCAACCATGTCCCCTCCCCCAGCCCCCGCAACCACCAACCTGCTTTCTGTCTCTGTGGATTTGTCTTTTCTGAATATATCAGAGAAGTGGAATCAGATAACATGTAGCCTTTTGTTACTGTCTTCTTTCACTACTGTTTTCAAGGTCTTGGTTCAAACGGCATCTCCTCCGAGGGACCTTCCCTGACCTCCCCATCCCTGAATGCCCCAGTCTCCTGCTTCATAAACTCATGTCTCTCAGCAGCATATGACATAATCCTGACCTATTTGTCCACTCAGTGGTCATTCATCTCCTTCTCGAAGCACAGGCTCAGAAGAGCAAGGAACTGGTTTCATTCTCTTAGTTGTGAGTAAATGAAGGAATGAATGAGGAATGAATGAAGGACACATGGGACACCCTTCTTCTTCCTCATCTCCCTCTGCCCCATCATGTGGCCCCGGTTCTTTGTTGAACCACGGATACAACTTAGCAATATTTATCACGCACATACTGGGAGAGAGGTCCTGTCCCAAACACCAGGGTTCCTGCGGTGGATAGAGAGTCCCTGGCCCTGTGGCGTCTTCATCCTCGAGGTGGAAACAGACTACCAATTCTGGTGACACAGAAGGCAACTGCTGTCAAAGTTGCTGCGAAGATCAACTGTTCATATCTAACTTGTTTAATCATTTGACAAATATTTATTGAGCAACTAGTATGTGTAGGATCATCATAAATAACCAGAAGTATTTTAGAGTGGATGTTCAGCGAAAGCCTTTCCTTCGGAAGTAGCATTTGAGCCAAGAACTAAATAGAGAAAAGGAGAATCATGTCAAGGCTGAGGATGTTTGTGTGCTAACAGAGGATTACTGGAATTAATGGGATGATCACACTGTAAGGTATAAAAATGTCTAACCACTCATTGTACAACTGCAACTAATATAATTTATAGAATATTGTATACTAACTATACTTATGTGAAAAATAAATTTAAAAAAATAATGAAACAAAATAAAAAAAAAAATAAAGGCCGAGGGAAAAGCATTGTAGCAGAGGAAACAGCAAGTAAGAAAACCTGAGGCAGAAAAGTAGTTCAAGGACGCGAACGTTGGCCATAACGAAGAAAATGGCTCCTTTGCCGCTGGCTCTGTGGTGTTTGGCGAGGTATGTAACCTCTCTGAGCCTCTGTTTACCCATCTGTTAATGAGTATAATAATAATGAAGCCATTTGCAGAGGATGACATAAAATTCAAGGCACACACACTGGCCCAGACCTGGTGGCTGGGAAACAGGCCCACGTGTCCAAGGGGACAGACCCCTGGTGATCATGGCAGCTGTAATTCTCCGCCTCCTTCCCCCCCTCGTCTTTTGGGACTGTCCTCCCCACTGTTATCAGCTGGGGCCACCTTATCTTCTGCTTATCTCCAGCTCTTCCTGTTTAGCTGTGCCCACCCTCCCACGCTGGTCCAAAGGGGCTATTTAGTGGAAGGCAGCTTTATAAAGAAGAAAAGAAAAAACATCTGCCTTTCCCTTCCATGACTCCCCTTCATGGAGCAGTTTTATCTGCCCCTCCTTCCTATTTCAGAAAGTCACAAACAGGCACTGGATGAGCATGTTGGCTCAGCGTGCAGGCCTGTGGGCTGCCTGTGGGGAGCTGAGTTACAGCAACACTGTGGTCAGTCACCCCCTTCCTCAGATGATGCGCCAGCTGTCCTGTGCTTGTGTGGTGGGTTTATTTATTTTTCACTCAGCTCATGTACCACAGGATGGACAGCTATAGGAGAAATATGCTGAGAAACTCCCCCAGCAACTTCATCTCACTCAAAGAGGAAGACAGAGCCCTCACCTCAACCCGCAGGCCTGCATGACCTGTCCCCCATCAGCTCCCTATCTTCACCTCCTCCCTCTCTCCCCAGCCAGAGGGGCCTCCTCCTTGTTTCTCCAACATGCCAGGCACTTCACAGGGACTGTTCTCTCTGCCTTGGGAGTGCTCTTCCCCCAGCGCGTACATCGCTCTCTCAAGTCTCTGCTCAAGTGTCCCCTTCTCAGCAAGGCCCTTTCTGACCGCCTTGTTGTAATTCTTAAAGCCCACCCACCATCACTACTCCCTTGTGCCCTGCTTCTTGATTCTCCATGGCACTTATCACCACTGATCTTACTATGCGTTTTTCTGTGTCTCCCCCCGTAGGCTGCAAGAACCACAGAGGCAGGAACCACATGTTTTGTTCACCGCTCTTTCCTCAGTGCCTGCGACACAATGTACGATCAATAAATATATGCTAAGTGAATAAAGGAAGTTTTAGAATAAATGAATGAATCGTGATTAAGGTTGAGCCAGAAATTTACCCCTAAGCCCCCTGGTGGCCAAAGCAAAAAAGGGAAATAGGATTAGTTACATGATCCATGAAGATAAAGCGACCCAGTTTAGAGGGAAAGGCCCTGTGCCAAGCCACTGATGTACTTCTCACTTAACCTTCATAAGAAGTCTCTCAAGGGAGACCCAGTGCTGTGTGCAAGACCACCAGCCTGATGGAACGCTGGTCCTGCCCAGCACCTAAACCATCTGCTAACCACTAAACCAAGTTTCCCCAAACTGTCTTGATTATAAAAATCACCTGGTTGCCAGTAAAATGTACATAGTCTGGTTGCCAGTAAAATGTGTCTCCTAGAAAGTCTGAGTTCAGCAGGTCTGTAATTAAACAATTATCTCTAGGTGATTCTTTTAATCAAAGAAGTTTGAATAATGGCTCTTCATGCAACAAAATAAAAGAGAGAGAGAAAGAGGATAGGCTAAATACCTAACTGTGAAAAGCAAAACTTGAAAACATTTATAAGCATTTAGGAGGCTATCTTTATGACTTTGAGACATGGAAAGATTTTTACACAAGATAAAAATATACAAATCATGAAAGACTAATAAATTTGGCTTATACAATTTTTCAACCTTTGTACAACAAAACACAATGGGGAGAAATAAAATGAAAAGACAAGTTAAAAAAAAAAAAAAAGGCCGTATATCTAAAATATATAAAGAGTTCTGAGAAATCAATAAGAAAAAGGCAGAATAGGCAATTTTGATGAGAAAACCCACATAGCCAACAGATTTTGGCAAAGATGTTCAACAGAGGGATGCAGGTTAAAATCATTTTACATACTGGGTTGTCAAAAATTGCACAATCCTTTGAAACCAACTCTTGGGAGAACACAAACTTCCTTTACATGCAAAGGACTATAAATTGGAAGTACCACTGCGTGGAACACTTTGGTAATGTCAAAGTTGAAGACAGGCATCCCTTAGGATCTGTGATTCTATTCCTGTATATATACCATCAGGTGACTTTGGCCCACAGTTCAAATCTGGCTACACCTGTTTTGGGAAATCAAATCTTATTGAAACACAGGTCTGCCCACTTGTTTCCATATTGTCTATGGCTTTCAAGCTTTAATGACAAAGTGAAGTAGTTGCAACAGTGGCTGTCTGTCCCTCAAAGCCAAAACATATTTACTCTCTGACTCCAGTACAAAAAAAGTTTGCCAGCCCTGCTCTGGATCAATGCTCTAATATGTACATAGGGTCTCCCGAGGGTCTTGGAAGAATGAAGGTTCTGATTCACTGGTTCCTAGTGTGGCCTGAGAATTTTCAATCCTAACAAGCTTCCAGGTGATGCTGTTGTTGCTGGTCTGTGAACCATGATTTGAGTACCAAGGATCCAGAGAACACAAAATTCAGCCAGGATGTTTCTGTGAATCTTTGCAGACAAGACAGAGAGATGTGGTCTCATCAGCATCTTCAACTCATTTTTTGTCTGCCCCTGGTGTCATCAACTGATCGGACAGACTTTCCCTCAGTGTTTATTGCACACTCTATGTGGGCAAGACAGACCTGAAGCAGGAAGAAAATGTCATGTATTCACAGCCAAAGAGATCTCAGCAGCCTTCAAAAATGGGTGGAAGAGGAAATATAACACATGGTTGCACAATGTCTTAAAATTTGGTCCCCACGTCAATCATGATTGTGACAGACATAACCTGAGGGGCCGGTGGACACTGCAGGGTGGGACATGGCACTAGAATTCTTACAGCCGCAGCTCCCAGGCAGCCATACAGAAGGTGGTCAGTGGCCCATTGGCTCTTGGAGGGCAAAGGACACAACTGTGGTCCCAGAGCCCAGCACAGGAGAGTAATCAACATGTCTGGGATAAATGTTCTAAATATTCATACAAGTTTCCTTTTGAAAACTCCTCAGTCTGGAGCACTTCCTCCCATATCCATTTCTTGTTGACACATAGTAAGAGCTTCAAAAATATTTCATGATAAAATATATGTATTTTATTAATAAAGAAATGATTCGTATCCAGTTTCAGGAACCATCATATATCAATGCCATTGACAATAATAATAACAACAAGAGCCAGGCCAGGTGAAGGGAATTATGAAGAATGAGGAAATTTCCCCTGATGAGACCACTGTTCTAGGACTGGGAACATGAGAGCTTTCTAAGAAGGAAAGGAAGAGAGGGGAGTTGACATTTGCTGAACAGTTGCTGGTTATGAAGTGCTATTCACACTATAAATGAGATTTAGTCTTCTCAAATCATCTGAGGTGAGTGTGGTGGTCTCTACTTTGGAGAGGAAAAACCAGAGGCTCCTTCCACCATCCTAGCTGCCTCCAAGCAGAGGGAAGGTTCAGGGAGGGGGGTCTGAGTGGCACCCTGAGGTAAGAACAGGATTAGAAGTAGAAGTTTTCCAGAAGTAGGATTTGACTCTAGAAAAGGAGTGGTGTTAGGGTTTTTCAGGCAGTGAGTTCTCCATCTCTAGAAGTATGCAAATTGAGACTAGATGACCACTCATCAGTTTCCTGATGTGGAAATTCTATAATTTGCTTTAGGCTGACAATTCTCTGGGCTTTTCCATCTGGTGCTGAAAGGTTAAAGGGGGTCTGAATGACCCAGAGGTGGTCAGAACTCACTCTCCTGAGTCCATGGGATGTGGTTGTGCTGCGCTCTGACACCTCGAACACCTTGGACACCCTGGCTGGGTGGCATCACTGAAGGAAAGCACCAAGCCACCCACATCTCCCAGCAGTGGATGCTACACAGCTGTACTGCTACCTCCTTTCTTTTCCCTCCAGGATTTTTAATACTCCTTCCGTCAGAATCAGAGCTGCAATAAAGACCTCTGAAGGATCGGCCATGGCTGTGTGGCATCTTTCTGTTGAAAACTGGCTCCTCTGCATCCCCAGTCTACCCCTCCTAGCTGTGAGGGTTGGCTGGGGAGAGAAAGGGCAGAGTCACCTCCTTCAGGCAGCCCTCCTTCTTGCTTCCCCAAGACACTCTAGGAAATGTGAGGCTCTAAGCCAAGTTTGAAGGTGAGGGGGAAGGCAGGGCACTGGGGACGCCCCACCCACCTGTTTCTCCGGGGAAGTGGCTGAGCTGGCAGCACAGGTCTTCAGAAGAGCAGGTGCTGGCTTATCCCCCCATGACTGACTGCTGCAGCTGACCAGTATAAAGGGAGGCATGGCCAGGTGCTTGCTTTCTGCTCCTGCTGGAGGACTGAGCACCAGGTGAGGAACCATAACAAATGTGAGGAGGGCTGGACAGTGATGTGTTTGGCTCCCTGCTCTGCCCAGGAAGAGCAGGGCTCTTGGGCTACACACATTTGTGACTGTGATAAACTCTCGGTGTCCAAGAATTATCCCAGTCTGAGCTTGATACGGGGTGCACCTGAAGCCAGTGAGCTGGCTGACCATGGGTATTCAGGGCTCAGTGACTTCATCAACCTAGAGGACCCCCCAACAAGTCTTCTCATAATTAGAGTTGGGTCTTTTTTATCCATAATCTAATAAAGCTTTAAAACTTTTTTTTAAATAGAGGGGACTGAGTGAGAAATTGAGTAGGGAGCAGGTTTCGATGAGCTCTGGGAGCTCCCTAGGAGACCTTTTCCACAGAGTGGTCCCTTCTCCCTTCCAGCTGGGAGTGTGTGTGCTGGGCAGTAGAGGGGCAGTGAGCAGCTGGGGAGAGAGAGGAAACTGACCCACTCAGATACTGCTGACCTCTTCTGGTGGCTCACAGTCCTGACCCAAGACATAGAGGAAACCATCTGGACTAGGTAAATCTGATCCCTAAACTAGGTGGTAAGCAAATCCCCAAGGGAACACAAAAATAGGAGAATTCAGACATCTTTAGATGTTCCGTCTCCTTCAGTATGGTCTTCAGTATATTTGTCCCCAGATCACCATCTCCACCTCCAGAACAGGAACCCCAAAGCCAGGAGGGTGTCCTCCTACATGCCACTAAGCTGAGCACAGAAGGAGGAGGACAAAAATCACAGTGCGTGGGTGAGGGGAAAGGTGAATTGCAAATAAATAAGAAAATGAATCAATGAACAAATGATAAACAAATGATCACAAAAATGAATGATTAAATGAATGGAAGAACATACTGATGAATGGATGGATGAATGGTTAGATGGAAGGATTGAAGTAAGAAAGAAAAAGTGACTATCCAAAGCACATATTTTAAGCAGGATGGGAGCCATGGTATGATCCAAGATGGAACCCTATACCCTCCTCCTAGAGGCCTGGTCACTGAGGAGTAGGCTCCTCTAGACAGCCCCCCTCCCTGATTCTCACAGGCCTTGCTCAGCACTGGGAACTGAGCCAAGGCCAAGCCACTCATCCACCCAGATCAACCCATGCTCAGCCCCAACCAACGCTTGAGTCCTGGCCCTGCCCAGGGAAAGCCCTCAGAGGGGTCCCTGACCACTCTTGCAGCCCCCAGGTGCTCTGCTGGAGGCTCGAGATTTGATGCGCAGTTTATGGGGCAGGGAGGGCTCGGCCAGACCCTCGGGATTGTTCCCTGGGACGGGGCAGGCCACCCTGGGAGGCAATCCCATGGGATCAACAGTGGGTGTCAGTAACATATCTGAGGGCCCTGAGGTCTGGCAACCAGTGGGTACAGGAGACCATAGTCCCCAACAGGGCCTGAGCTCAGGTCTTGGACTCCCATGCCCACCCAGGATGTGACAGGTAAAGAAGGTGGCTGGGAGAGCAGCTTGCAAGGCCACATCCATTGTCTTAGGGTCAGTGGGGGCAGGGTCCTGGGAAAACCTGGAGGAAGTGGCCAGGCCAGTCCACCTGTGAGCCACTTGGCAGCCCTGGCATCCTGGAACCCCAGTGTCCAGGCAACAGGGCCTCAAGATGCAGCCATGGGAGCCAGGCAGAGAGGGGAGTGGTCCAGCCCCCTGCAGGGGGTCTTCAGTCCAGGGGGACGTCCACAGCACCTGCAAGGGCAGGCTCCGGGTGCCACCAACAGGCGGCAGAAGGCCAAAGTGACACTTGAGTGCTCTCAGCTCAGTTCTGAGCAGAGCGTTCTCCTGGAGCAGTGCGGACAGCCTGCCCTCCAGCGCCCGGTCATTGAGACGTCGCTTCTCCCGGGATCTCTTGGCCGCTTCATTGTTCTTCCTCCGCTTTTCCCAGTAGGCTGTGTCCTTCTTCTCTTCTGGCAGGAACTCCCGCTGCCGACGCAAGACTGGGCCCCTGCCCCGTGTTCCCTGCAGGGTCTTGCTGCGACTCTGGGGTGCAAGTGTCAGGCCCAAGAGACCCAAATCCATGGCTACCTGGGGGACCTGAGGAACAGGAAAAAGATCTTGGATTGGCAGCAGAAGGCAGACCTGGATGACCCCTCCCTCTAATTTATCCTCCACCTTCCCCAGTGGGGGGGGGGGTGCAGATGGAGTGGGAATTTGGCTGGAGACCAAGGTGGGGGTGTATTTGAGAGAACGGGGAGCTCGAGGGATAGTTTGATGCTAATGGAGATGTGGGCAAGGTCACCAGAGAGAAAACAACTTGGCTGGAAAAGGTGACCACAGTCATCACAGAGGGCTGGTTGGGCATTGTATCCTTGGATGGATGCAGGCTCCTTCCCAATGTTCTTACCACTGAGAAGGTCAGCAGACAGACCAAGGGCTCAGTTCAATCTGAGCTCCAGGGTGAGATTCCTAGAGGCTCGGGAGGAGTAGAGGAGAGCCTAAACCTGGAAAGAGAGAATATGTGTCCACACAGTTCATCTGAATCAAGTTGGGGGTCAGAAAATAATTCACAACTCATCTGAACTGTGCCCAAGGTGTACACCAAGATTTCCATCTGTGACCAGTTTTATACCTGCCCATCCATTTATAAGGTCTTCTGTTTACTCATCTACTCACTCAACTGTACATTTGTCTATCCCTCTACCAAACTCTCCAACTAACTCACCATCCATTCATTTATCCATTTATCTACCCATCTACCATCTTTTGTATCTATCCATACACTCATTCAAACATCCATCTATCCTCCATCCAATTTTACAATCATTTATCTATCTATTACCCATTCATTCATCCATCCATTCATTCACTGATAGACTCATTTTTAAAGAAATAATATTGTGCCTACAGGTAAAAAAAGAAAAATAGACAAATTTGTCATCATAAATTCTTTAAAATTTTGTACATCAGAGATACTATTCACAAGGTAAAAAGGCAACCCACAGAATAGGAGAAAACATTGGCAAATCACACATCTGATACGGGATTAACATCCAGAATATATAGGAAACTCCTAAACTCATCAACAACAACAACAAAAACCTGACTCAAAAGTGGGCATTGGACTTGACAAGACATTTCACCAAAGATATACACATAGCCAGTAAGTACAATGAAAAAATGTTCAACACCCCTAATAATTAGGAAATGCAATTCAAAACTACAATGAGATACCACCTCACACTAAATCTTATGGCTACTAAAAAAAATAAATAAAATCAGAAGACAGCAAGTGTTGGTCAGGGTGTGGAGAAACTAGAACACTTGTGAACTGTCGTGGGAATAAAAAACAGCGTTGCCATGTGGAAAACAGTACCTATACCTGGACCCCCCTGAAAACTCCTAGTTGTGGGAGGGAATTCAGTGCCCTTGTCTGGGACATCACCCCTCGCTGCAATCAAAGAATTCTGGTGTGTGATAGTAAAAGTGTGAATCTCTTCAACTCCTAAAAGCAGTGCTCAATTCACACCCATCTTCCCCCAGAGGATGGAAATAAATAAGCAAGGAAGACACCACATGGATTTTTTTTTTTTTAACAAACCAGTGAGTGAGTACATGAATTTTTTTTTTTTTTTGCATGTACCAATGAATGCATGAGTATTTGAATAAAAATGTCACCCCAATAAAGTTACTAAAAAAATTAGTGAAATATTAGTGAATGAACAAATGAGCAGATAAAGTAATGCTCAGGGGCAGGGCCCTGAGAGTAGGGTATGATAAGCCTGAATGGGTCCTCTCTCTCCCTTAGAGGGCTGAGCCCGTGTCCTATACCACCCAGATAGCTCATCTGAGCCCTAGTCAAGATAAGTCCACAGACCAGCCCTCACTCAGGTTCCTTTGACCCTGTAGTCACAGCATCCTGCCACCCACCTGGCAATGTTCTGGGGGCCTCAGAAAGAGTACTGACCACCATTCCAACTTTAAGGATGCTGACCAGAGCCCAGGAGTTATGTGCACCAGTGTGGAGGTCAAAGACACATGCCAAGGCCCTAGGGCCAGTGTATGGTAGGTATCAATCAGGCTCTGGAAGACATAAGGAGGGTGGCAGGCAAGCCCAGAGATGACTGAACCGGGACAACTGGGCTGTAAAGGAGGGAAACACAGAACAGGGTCCTGTAGGGCCAATTCAAATCCAGCAGCTGCCTGAGGAAGAAGTCTGTGCATGGAGTGATGATCAGATGGAGGGACAGGCTCAGTCTCTCTGCCCGAGCCTCTCCTTTCTGTGGTTTGGCCTGAGGTCCTCTTAACCACTGCCTCCCACACCTCCACAGGGTGATGGGGAAGCAGATAGCTCAGCTGCCCGAGTTTATTTAGAGAAGATACATTGAGGGCTGGGCTGGGCCTTCCTGTGGTCACAGAGGAAGTGTTAATGGGGGGGGGGGGTGAGACAGAGCATGCTCCTTGTGAGAAACAGCCATTGGGGGATGAGGAAACAGATTAAGGGTGTCCCCCAGAAAAGGGTCAAACTCAGCCTCATCAGCCCAATCAGCCTCTGCAGCTTCCCTGACCAGTGGCAACCAAAGTTCTGTTTAGTTCCTTTGCATAATAGGGAGCTCATTCACTCTAACATCAACCCTTGTGAGGCTGGGTAAGCTGTCAAAGTCAAGAAAGCTTTCCTGGAATGGAGCTAATATCCATCTTCATGGAACTTTGCCATGTTGGAATTCATTCTCTCTGCGTCCATGAAAAAATTCTCCTTCTTGCCCCTAAAACACTTTTGGGATTTGATGCATCAATGTTCATGTTCCCTGGTCTCTAGTCTGTTTCCCTCCAAGGAAAGCTTATGGATCACCTACTATGTGCCACACACAAGCAACATCACCCTTTGCACTCACCACAAACTGAGGCTCTGAGAGGTCAAGTGACTTGCCTGAGTCAGCACAGCCAGATTATTTTCTAACACGCTGGTTAAACCTTCCCACTTGTCCTATTTCTTACACTGAGAACAGTGTTCTTTTTGCTGTGCAAATTTTTTAATCCTCACTCAAGGACATGTTCATTGATTTTAGAGAGGAAGAGGGAGAGAAATTAATGTGAAAGAGAAACATCAATAGGCCACAGGCCGCCTCTTGTGCCAGCAACCTAGCTATGTGCTCTGGCCAGGAATGGAACCCACAACCCTCCCTTTTGGTGTATGGGATAATGCTTCAACCAACTGAGCCACCTGGCTGGAACTGGGAACACAGTTTTGAGTTTGTTTAAATCTCTGAGGGGTAGAGGTGGGTGTCCACAGAGGAAAAAAGGGTCCAGAAACTGCACTGCTGACAATGAATCAGGGCTGAGATGAGCACCCAAGCTGCTGGCATGATGCAATGGGTGAACAGAGTTACGAGCTTAATCCTGCTTTAAATAGGTTCAAACTCTTCTTCCTAGCTGAGTGCATTTGGGCGTGTCAGGTCACCTCTATGAGTTTCCATTGTCCATGAAACTTCTCCACTCCTCCCCAAACACTTAGAAAAGACAGGAAAATGATGACTTGAACCAGACACCAGGCAGAGGTGCCCAATGGCAAGGGTGCCCAACCATGGAAGTAGAGTTCCAGCTAATATGTGAGGGCAAGAGCACACACTCTCAGAAGACTCTAGAAAAAAATGAAAAAATTCACAAGCACTTCATGAAGCTTCCACAAACGTCCCAACTTGAAGAATTTCTATCAGAGCAAATACAGAATATTATACAATATTAAAATCTAGTACAAAAAAAGATCAAATTACTAAAAAACATAAAGGATGGGATAATAGTCATAAAAAAAGAACAGGAGGTTATAAAACAAAAACAAGTACATATAAATAAGAACCAGTCAGGACTAAGATATGAAAAATATAACTGCTACAAAATTCAAGTGATGGGTTGACTACTAGGCGGGGAAACAAAGACCCGGGTCTGGAAAGGACTTACAAGGTCACATGGGATTTTAGTGGCAGAAATAGATCCAGAACCTGAAGCCCAGGTTATAAAAGCCAATAACTAACTCAGGAGTTGAGCCTGGAGGCCATTTGTGGCTCTCCAAGAGTGTTCTGTGGTTTTCCCTTCTCTCTTTCCTGGTTTTCTTTTCTTTCCCTGTGTTATAAGGTTGCTGCTGAACTGGACTTTACAGATTTTCCCTAATGAGGAGAAGAGCTTCCATTTCCTGACTGGCCAGGTTGGGGTAACCAATGTGAGAAATGGCCAAACCACTCCTCCCAAATTAGAATTTAATTAAACAGAATCTTAGTGACAGAAGAGTTGACTGAGTGAAATAGCCAGTATTGGTCATGGGATGCTGTATGGGTGACTTAACATCTCTAAGTATCTGACTTCCCATTTATAAAACAAGCTGAAGGATCCCCATCACATGCAGATGTTTTGAGAATTAAATTAAGTTGTGTGTACAAGAAACCAGGCATATCCAGGTGGTCTCACATGGACCACTTTTCTGGAGACCAGCAAAGCCTCTTCTTTGAGTCCAAAGAACCTCAGATGAAAACAAAACTACAGTCACTTGGTGACTCAGCCACAAATGGAGGAGAAAGAAAAATTAAAAACTGTTAAAGGTTAGGAAAAAAAGGTGAGAAAAAATAAAATAAAAAAGGAGTGGATAAAATAATATGAACCAGGCCCACATCAAGACACATAATAATTAAAATGCCAAAGGCTAAAGACAAAGAGAGACTCTTAAAAGCAGCCAGAGAAAGGCAGTTAGTTAGCTATAAGGGAGCTCCTATAAGACTATTAGCTTATTTCTCAACAGAAACTTTGCAGGCCAGAAAGGATTGGCACACCATATTCGAAGTGATGCAAGGCAAGGACCTATAACCAAGTTTACTGTACCCATAAAGGCTATCATTTGAAATAGAAGGAGAAATAGTGTCCAAGACAATAAAAATCCAAAGGTGTTCATCACGACCAAAGGAGTATTAAAAAGAAATGATTTTTTCCTCATCTGAGGATACCTTTTCATTGATCTTTTCCAGATAAGGTGGTGGTGGGGGGGTGGGGGGAGAGACATCAGTGTGAGAGACATTCACGTCAACTGGTTGCCTCCTGCCTCCTGCACAACTCCAACCGGGGCCAAGGATTAAACCAGCAATTCTTTAGTCCATAGACTGATGCTCTAACCACTGAACCAAACTGGCCAGGGGTTAAAAGAAATATTATAGGGACTTTTCGAAAAGAATAAGGGGGGAAAAAAAGAATATAAATACAAATTGTAAAATGACACTGACCATGTACCTATCAATAATCACTTTAAATGTAAATGGATTAAATGCTCCAATAGAAAGACACAGGGTAGCTGAATGAAAAAACAACAAGGAAACAGCAGCCTTAAATGACACATAAGACGAGATTCATTTAATTGATATTTTTAAATCATTTCACTCCCAAGCAGCAGAATATACATTCTTTTCAAGTGCATATGAATATTTTACAGGATATACCACATGTTAAACCACAAGAAATGTCTCAATAAATTTAAGAAGATTGTAATAATATTAAGCATTTTCTCCAACCACATGATATGAAACTAGAAATCAGTGACAAGAAAAAGAACTTGAGAAATGCACAAACACATGTAGGCTAAATAACATGCTACTAAACAATGAGTGGGTTAGGAATAACATCAATGAAGAAATCAAAAGATGCCTTGAAGTAAATGAAAATGAAAACACAGTAACTTATAGGACACAGTGAAAGCAGTCATAAGAGGGAAAGCCATAGCAATACAGGCCTCCCTCAAAAAATAAAACAAAATCTCAAATAAACATATAACCTTATCACTAGAAAAAGAAAAACAAACAAATCCCACAGTGAGTAGAAGAAAGAAAATTATCAAGATCAGAGAGGAAATAAACAGAATCTAAAAAAAATTACAAAGAACCAATGAAACCAAGAGCTGGTTCTTTGAAAAGATATAAAGGATTGATAAAGCCTTAGCTAGACTCATCAAGAAAGAAAAGGGAGAGAACCCAAATAAATAAAATAAGAAATGAAAGAGGAGAAATAACAACTGACACCACAGAAATACAAAGGATTATAAAAATATATATATTACAATTATATGCCAACAAATTGAATAATCTAGAAAAAAATACAGAAATTCCTAGAAACACAATTTCTTCCAAAACTGAATCAAGAAGAAACAGAAAATCTGAATAGACTGATTACAACCAATGAAATTGAAACACGAATCAAAAAACTTCCAACAAGCAAAAGTCCTGGACTAGATGTCTTTACAGGTGAATTTTACCAAGCAGTCAAAGAACTAATAGCTACCCTTCTCAAACTATTCCAAAAATTTCAAGAGGAGAAAAGACTCCCATATGTTACAAGGCCAGTATTATCCTAATTCCAAAACCAGATAAAAACACTACAAAGAAATAAAATTATAGTCCAGTAATCCTGATAAATTTAGATTAAAAAATCCTCAACAAAATATTAGCAAACCAAATTCAGCAATACATTAAAAATATCATACACCATGATCAACTGGGATTTATTCCTGGGATACAAGATTGGTTCAATATTCACAAACCATTTAACATAATATGTCACATAAAAATATAAATAAAAATCATATGATCATATCAATAGATACAGAAAAAGCTTTTGACAAAATTCAGCAACAATTTATGATAAAAATACTCAGCAAATGAGAATACAAACATATCTGAACACAATAATGGCCACATGTGACAAACACACAGCTAACATCAGGCTCAACAGGGAAAAGCTGAACGTATTTTGCTTAAGATCAGGAACAGTACAAGAACGTCCATTTTCACCACTTTTATTGAACATAGTATTGGCATTCTTAGCCACAGTAATCAGACAAGGAAAAGAAATAAAAGGAATTTAAATTGTAAAGGAAAATGTGTAACTGTCCTTATTTCTGGATGATGTAATTCTGTATAGAGAGATCCCTAAAGATTCCACACAAAAAAACTATTAGAACTGATCAATGAATTCAGTAAAGCAATGGGATACAAAACTGATATTCAGAACTTGGTTGCATTTTTATACACCAATAACAATCTACCTAAAAGGAAAGTACGAACACAATCCTGGATGGCCTATGGACATATGAAAAAATGCTCAATGTCACTAGTCATCAGAGAAATGTACATTAAAACCACAGTGAGAAATCACCTCACACCTGTCAGAATGGCTATCCTTAATAAATCAACAAACAAGTGTTGGCAAGGATGCAGAGAAAAGGGAACCCCCATGAACTGTTGGTAGGATTGCAAATTGGTGCAGCCACTGTGGAAAAAAGTATGGAGTTTCCTCAAAAAATTAGAAAGAGAACTACCCTATGGCCCAGCAATTCCACTTCTAGATATTTACCCAAAGAAATTAAAAACACTAATTAGAAAATACATAAGCATCCTTATGTTAATGATAGCATTATTTACAATAGCTCAGATATGGAAGAAACCTGAAGGTACATCAATAGTTGACTTTAGAATAAAGAGATGTGGTGTACATATACAACTGACTATTACTCAGCCATAAAAAAGAATGAAATCTTGCCATTTTCAACATGGATGGACCTAGACGGTATTATGCTAAGTAAAATACATCAGAGACAGAAAGACAAACACCATATGATTTCACTTATATGTGGAATCTAAAAAACAAAATAAACAAATAAAACAGAAACAAACTCATAGATACACAGAAGAAACGGATGGTTGCCAGGTAGTAGTGGGGATGGGGGACTGGGTGAAAAGGTGAATGAATTAAGAATTACAAATTGATAGTTACAAAACAGTCATGAGGATGTAAAATGCAGCATAGGGAATATAGTCAATAACACTGTAGTAACAACGTATGGTGTCAAGTGGGTACTAGACTTATCGGGGAAGGGGGATCAGTTTATAAGTTACATAAACATCTAACCACTCTGGACACCTGAAACTAATATAATATTGAAGGTCAACTGTAATAAAAAAAAGATAAAAGTTTACATTAAAAGAAAAAGAGAGTGAGTAGGCTGCCTCACAAATTCCCCACCCACATGACCAAAGGGCAGTTTACAAGTTTCCATTTGCTCCATGCTAAGAGCAGAACCAAAATGACCACAAACGCGCCATTGGGTACAAGACGTGTTAACATTCATGGGCAAGAGGTGGCATTTGTGTGTTCAATGAACATCTAAAAAAATCGTTCACCCCCATCCCTAGCCAAAGAAATACTCATTTGTTTTCATTTACACAATGAGATACCAATTCTCCCCCACCCCCACCCCCCGCTGAAATTGGCAAAGATTTAAAAAATTATAAAACCCAACACTAACAAGGATGTGGTGAGATGGGCACTTGTGTACCTAGATGGGGGGAGGTGTAAATTGCTTCCTGGAAAAGCAATTAGGCAAAATGAAATGAAGTTGGACTTGGAACCTGTTTCAGGAATAAAGGTGTCACTTTTCTCCCACCTGAATCACTGCTCTGGGCAAGTCTCTGTTCTGGCCTTAAAATCCAACACCCCTCATCAAGCACACCATGCTAGCCAGTTAGAACCTCTTTTGGTTGTTAAAAAAAGTTTTCTTCTCGCCTCCGCATGCTGCTCCTTCTGCCTGAAATAGTCTTCTTTCCTCATCTCTTTCCTGGCCGAATCTTGTCCTTCAGAACCTAGCATAGATGTGACCTCCTACAGGAAGCTCATCAGATTGCCCCCTCTCAGCTAGGCCAGGAGACTCTTCCTGGTACCCAACGGCACTCTCTGCATTTCCACCTACATCACAGTGATCACCCTACGTTTGCATCCCTCACATCCACACATTTTCAGAATAAGCACTTGATAAATACGGGAGGAGGGAAATATTTGGAGAAGGGGTTGTAGTCTGTGTGGTTCCAGAAGGCTGAGACAGGACCATAGAAAACGGGATGGAAGTCCAGTGAGGGGCAGCATCAGAAAGAATTTTCTAAGACTTCTAGTTAACTAATCCAGCAAGGCAGCCTTGAGAGGTAATGAGGTTCCCATCATAAGGGTTGTGCGGGGGCGGGGGGCGGGGGTCAGAAACTGTTTCCCTACATACTTCTCTGACTTCCCCATCCTTCCCTGCCTAGACTCAGGGGGCCAGGGATGAAGAAGGCGCCCTTCCTCCTAAGCTGGTACAAGTGGCTGACCTCTAAAAAGTTCCTGGTGAAGACAGGCACCTACAGGGTCTGTTCCCACGGCCCTAGGCAGCCCGTCCTTAGAAGTGCTGCAGAGTCTCAAGAAGCTACAGTCTCGCGGGGTTCAGGGAGCCCAGTGGAGCCTCAGGGCCCTGCACTCTCACTCTGAGTGAACTCCTGCTTCATAAAAGCCCCAGTGAAACTGATCTCTGAAACTGAGAGCCCTCTGAGAGTACTCAGATTTCAAGGGGAAAATGCAAGGTGCTCTGGGACTGTGGTGGCCCGTCCCCTCCCTCACTTCCTCCTGGGGCCCATGGAGAGGCCTGAAGCCACTGGTGCATCTGAGCCCAGACCACAAGCCCAGCTGGAGTCCCCAGAGCCAGGAACAGGCTGATAATTGGGGGATGGGGGGCAGTGGGTAGGGTGTTTGGAGCCAGCAATCCCTGCTGTTTCAATGACACACTATGTGATCTTTGACAAATGCCTACTGTTCTCTGAGCCTCAGTCTTTTCATCTGTCAAATGGGTACAAGGTTGGTGCTTGTTGGTAAATAACCCAGGTACATGCTTAGTCCCAAAGTATAGTAAGTGGTCTGTTCTGAACTGTGTGAGCTTGAGGGAGGCCCCTGGTGTTCACAAAGTCTGACCCGATAGAAAGACCATGTCATGAATGAGAGTCAGCAGGATGGAAATCTACCTCCTCACCCTTCATGTGGAACAAAATTTATCTTGGAGACCTTAAGCCCTTGGCCCCTAGACAGATGTGTTCCTACAGTTCTATCTCTTGTATCTTCAGATCAAAGCAGAACAACCCTCGACATAAGGGGAGCCTCAGACCCTTCATGGTCAGGCAAGTTGGGATCCAGCTGCTTGGCAGAAGCTTGAGATTGCCTACCCAGCCCAGAGGTGGTGTCACGGGAAGGAGTTCTGGCACCTGGCCCTAGTCACTGCACAGACTGAAGGGAACAAAGCTCAGAGGTGCCTCATGTCCAGACAAAGCCAGGACCCCACCAGCTTGTGCTGCTGTCCAGGCCCCGACTCAAGGGACTGTCTTCCAGGTGCCCAAGTCCCCAAACCCACCAACAGGTGGCCAGACTAACCCATCGGCCCTACGTTCACATCTTAGTTCTAATCCAGCCTCATGGCTGTGCCTCCTCTCACTCACTCTGTTCCAGCCACATGGGCCTTCTCGCTGTTCCCCCACACAGCAGACACACTGCTACCCCAGGACATTTGCATGGGCTATTTTCTCTGCCAGGAACGTTGTTCCTGCAGAGTCATGTGGCCCTGCCCTTACCTCCTTAAGGTCTCATCTCCTCAGCAAGGCCCGCACTGACCCCTAAGCTAAATCATCACCCACACCCACAGCCCCATTCATTTTCTGTCCTTTTACCGCTTTTTGTTTATTTGGGGCACTTATCACTCCCTTACTCTTTAGTTACTGAGTAAGTAGCTTAGGTTCTCTCTCTGCCAATAGAACACCAAGCCCAGAGGGAAGTGATGGTGTCCATCTGTGTCCCTAGTTCCTAGAAAAGCACCTGGCACACAGTAGGTGCTTACTACCTATTTGTTGAGTGAATGAATGTGAATGATGCTGTTTAATTCTCACATCTTCCCTGTGAGGCAAATTCTCTCCTTTTTGCCACAGAGACTCAGAGAGAGATAGTGTCTGGCCCATGGTCACACAGCTGGTCATGGATAGGTATGAAACCTGGGCAGTGGACCCCAGAGTCCATTCTCTAAGCCCTGAGATATAGCCAGAAATGTGGTAGGCTCCAAAGGCACCTTGAGGCCAGGATATAGCTGCTGGCTCAGGACTCGGTGCCATGGAGCCCCAGGGCCTCAGTCTCGCTCCTGTGAAATGGGCCCAGGAGTGCACTGAGAGAAGCAGCTTCTGGCCCTGGGAGCCCTGCCTACTCCCCAGGAATGGCTCTGTCCTCCCCCATCTTCAAATCTGCACTCAAAGCAGGTACATCTCACTTTCCCAGACCTCCTTCCCAAACCCCAAGTATACCACGGTTCCCAAAGATGTCGTGAAGCCGGGACTGGACCCTGTAAATTCTATGGGTTCCTGAAACACCCACTGCACCATAAGAGCCATTTCAGGGTACCAGGCCTTTGACTACCTGTTGAAGGACTCTTTCCACCTTAGATTATGAACTTTCCAGCTTATACCTTCAACAGATCAAGACCACCCTCCCCTGCCCCACCCATGAGGCCCTGCACGTCTAGCTGGAGCTTGTCCCCTATGTGCCCCAACCACTCTGGCCTTCCAACCGCTCAGACTCACCACAGAGCCTCTGCACGTGCAGTCCTGCTGCCTGGACCACTCTTCCTCGCCTCCCCTAGTGTCTTTGCTCTCATCCTCTGGTTACAACTTCTCTAAGAGGCACTGCCTGACCTCCCAGGGGAGATTAGGTGCCCCTACTTTGTGTTGATGGAGAGGTGTTTCTGCTTCTCAGCAGTTACGATCCCTGTAGTTTTACATTCAGTCTTGTAATTAATTGGCTAACATCTCATTTATATGAGGCCAGGCCTGTGTTTCTTCTCCCCGGTGTATCCCCAGCTCAGGGTCTGACACCTACTAGCTGCTTGATAAATTCTGTAGAATAAATGAATGAGGGCACCAAGTTGTGCCATCACCCCAAGGTCCCCATTTTAGAGGTGGGGAGACAGAGGCTTGCTCACCTGAGGTAGCATCCAGGCTCCTGGAATCCCCTATGCAGAGCCTTCCCCCAACTCAACTTGCATATTTAGGGCAGTGGTTCTAGCAGAGGACATTTATCAATGTCTGTAGATGTATTAGGCTGTCATGACGAGGGCAGGATGCTACTGACATCTCATGGGCCAGATCAGGATGCTACTCAACATTCTCCACTGCATAGGACAAAGGATTATCCAGCCCCAAATGCCAGTAGCATGTGGTAGAGACACCTGCTCTAGGGGAAGTGCCCACATCCCAGACTGATTTATAAAGACCTGCCCTTAGGTAGACTGGACCCCAGTAGCCACTTGGTGGTGGTTGTTAACCCTAGATCCTCAGGCTAGATCTCACCTTGACCCAGCTGCCACTGTTTTTGCTGTAAAAAGAGTGGTACCACCAAAAGACACTATCCACAGAGTGAGAAGGCGACCCACAGAAGGAATAAGATATTTTCAAATTCTAAATCTGATAAAGAATTAACATCCAGAATATATACTGAACTTTTAAAACTCAACAACAAAAGTAAACAACATGATTTAAAAACGGGCAAAGGACTTGAATAGACACTTCTGCAAAGAATACATATGAATGACCAGTACTCACACGTAGAGATGCTCAATGTCACTAATCCTCAGAGAAATGAAAATCAAAACTATAAAGAAATGTCATTTCATACTCATAAAGACGGCTACTGTAAAAGAAATAGCCAGTGCTGGTGAGGATGTGGAGAAATTAGAACCCTTGTGAACTGCTGGTGGGAATGTGAAATGGTGCAGCCACTGTGGAAAACAGTCTGGAGTATCATAAAAATTTAAAAATAGAGCTACTGTATGAGCCAGCATTTTCACTTCTGGGTATGTACCCCAAAAGATTGAAAGCAGGGTCAAATACACTTGTTTGTACATCTGTCTTCATAGCAGCATGATTCACAGTAGCTAAAATGCAGACACAACCCAAGTGTCTATCAACGGATGAAGAATAAACACAATGTGGTCCATCTAAACAATGAAATATTATTCAGACTTAACAGGAAGGAAATCCTTACACCTGCTACAACGTGGATGAACCTTGAGGACACTATGCTGAGTGAAATAAGCCAGACACAAAAGGACAAACACTGTGTGATTCCACTTACAGGAGGTTCCCACGGGAGTCAGAGTCACAAAAATAGAAGTTGCATGATGGCCGCCAGGGGCTGGGCAATGGGGATGGGGAGTAAGTGTCCAATGCAGGCAGCATTGCAGTCAGAGAAGATGGAAATGGTTCTGGGAATGGGTGGTGGTGATGGCTGCACAACAGTGTGAATGTGCTTAATGCCACTGAACACTACACTTAAAAAGGTTAAGATGGCAATTTTATGTTGTGTGCAATTTACCACAATTTAAAAACAGGATAAAAAGAAGAGGGGCCATGGTGCTGGTAGCCATGTCTGGGGCATGGGCTGACTTGTCTAGGAACCTTCACAAATGTCCAGCCCCAGTGGCTCCCACTTCCCTGAAGGTAAAAGCCCGAGTCCTCCCTGAGGTCCACTAGGCCCTGTACAACCTACCCCATCCCTCCTTTCCATCACCTCCTGCCTCTCTGCTCCTATCTCACTCTCTTCCAGCCACACAGGCTTCCTCAATGTTTCCCTGACGTGAAACCCAGTACTGCCCCAGGACCTTTGCACAGGCTGTTCACTCTACCTGCTATGCGCTCTCATTTCAATATCTGAGTGGCTGGTCCACTCTCTCAATGCTCTTAATCCTATCTGCTCCTGGAGGAGAGAATCCCTGCACCCACCCAAGCTCTTCAGCCTTGCATCTGACTTGTACTTTGGAAAACAAAGCCTTTCCAGGCTGGGGGTTGGTCTCTGAGACACAAACATTCAGCCTGTTTGCTCCATATAAACCAGTGGTTTTCACCCTTGAGGACCACCTTGGCTGGGTGGGGTGTCCCACCGCCTCTTCCATCTGAGCAGGACCCAGAGCTTTTAGGTTTCTGCTGAGACCAGATGATGGGCACAAAGTAATTGCTCAGTTAACATTTGAATGAAAGTGCAATAGGGAGGCACAAAGAGAGATAGGTATGGAGAGAGACAGAGAGCAGAGAAGAAGATGGACAGAGTAAACAATTAGAAAGCAGGAAGAGCAGAGCGGGAAGGAGAGAGGGAGTGGGAGCTGGCAGAATGAGAGACAGAGAGAGAGATGATGGCCACTAACCCAGGAACTACGGCCCCACACATGACATGCTCATCAAACAGCAGTAGAGGTCTGTCGCACTAATTGGTTGCAACAATCTCTCACTCTTGTCAGCATGACCACTTGAACATCACAGTAGTTATGCCGGACCCAAACCACCCCCAAACCACCCCCAAATCTTCATAAAAACTGGGCCTCTACAATAGTCAGACACCCCCACAGCAGATGGACCACAGGTCTGCATGGCAGCCAGAGGCACTTCACCACCAGGTCCCAGAGCACAGTCGGCTCCTCAGTGAAAAACCCGAGAGGCACACCCTAGAAGACCACGCAAGAGCCAGACCCTCCCTGGTCCCTAGGCACCCTCTTCTGAGACCATGACCCCCCCACACACAGTACCCCCTTCACACACCTACTAACAGGTGTAGTCACCCATAGGACCGACATAATTAAGTCTTTTTCAGAATTCGGTTTTTCATTCCTTTAGTGTTGACAAAAAGACAGTTGGCTGGAAGCCAGCAACAGCAGCTGCACCATATGAAGAACAGGGCCCCAGTGTGGGAAAAACACCCACAGAAGATGCAGGGACATGAGAGGAGGTCGGAGGCCCGGTGATAAGGAAGGGCAAGGAAAGAAATGAGAAGAAGCTGGGTTGCAGGGAGAAGGTGAACGGTGGAGAGAAGGTGGGCAGCAGTGGAGAAAGTGGGTGGTGGAGAGAGGTGGCTGCAGGAGGGCCCTCAAAATAGAAGTCAGCACTGGGGTCTGAAACCTCATGCTCCCACAGACAATGCCATGGAGCCTGGGCCCCGACCTCTCCTCCCCAGCCACCCCTCCCTGCCCCTTCCCCAAGGCAACAACTTCCCCTTCTTCCTCTCAGAGTAAAGGTGTCATGAAGGCAGAGCCTAAGGAGAGAGAGGACCCTGGGGGGCAGGAAAGGGGGAGAAGTTCAAATCCCCCCTGCTCAGTGCCCAGAGAGTGAAGGTTGGATGGGACAACAGAGACAGAGGTGGACAGAGACCAAGAGAGACACTTAGAAAGGGAGACACACAGAGAGAAAGTCAAAGAGAGCCACAGACCCTCAGAGCCAGAGACCCAGAGAAGGAGAGAGCTAAGATGGGTAGAGGGAGACAGCGACAGGGTGCGACGCTGTGAGGGTATAAAGACTCAGAGACAGCACTGAAGAAGAAAGGGACGTTGTCCAGAGAAACAGGGAGAGGGGCTGAGATGGGTAGTGGAGGTGGCCTGGGTGCAGGGTTCCCCAGGGTCGCCCAGTCCCCTGAACCTTGGCCAGCTCAGCTGGGCCTCTACCTGTATGCAGGGCTCCCTCCCAGTGCCGTTTCCCCAGCGAGCCCTGTGGGAGCCACATCAGCCTCTGGTTCGGTCCTCCAACTCCTCTGTGGCAGAGGGAGTTACCACGCTTTCATAAAGGTGACACCTTGGCCCCCGGTCGGTGGCTCGTGGCTTTTCCTGCAGGGCTGTCCCCCAGGCTGGCGTCTGCCCAGGGAACAAATGCTGTGGGTTGGCCCAGTCTCAGAGGGGTGGTCACTGGGAAGCAAAGAGCCCTACCAGGAGGGCACACAGGGTGATCTAGTCACTAGGAGCCCAAAGAAGGGTCTGTGTTGGCCAAAGCTATCGTTTCTAATCCACCTCCCTAGTACACTTCTAGAAAGATGAGGTGACAGGGGAAGGAGGAGGCCCTTCCTCTCCATGCACAGGATGACACTCTGCTGCTCAAAACCATCCATGGCTCAGCACTGCCTCTCAGGTCTTCTAATGCCTTGCCCCAACGCGTCCCCTCTGTCCAGCCTGCCCATCAGAGGAATCTGAGGCACAGAGTAAGTAAGTAACATGACCCCAGGGGGAGAAAACTCAACTACAGTATAAGTTCTGAGAGGACATCAGTAAATGGAGAAGGAAGACATCTCACCCAGAAAGAACAGCACATGCAAAAGCCCTGAGGTAAGGATCTCATGAATATGTTGGGGGGACCATGGAAGGAAGTGGAGAGATATTTTCAGAGCTTGTAGGAAAGATCCTGCACATGGTGCTGGAGTGAACAGAATTCAATGTTAGGATGGGGTCTGGAGGTGGAGAAGAGACAGCCTTCCTTTATCCTGTGGGGGGCCCAGGCCTGGTCCTATTTGAGGAAGAGTCATCTGCAGTAGGGTTGTGTCCTTGGTTTGGGGACAGCGGCCCCTTGTGGGCTCTTTACAGAACTGCATCCTTCTTATGATTTTACTCAAAACATACTGCCATTCCATCTACCTTCTCAGTGAACTAACATATTTTTTAAATTTTATATTCCACTTTGGGAATAATTATGAAATAAAACAAATAATATTAAGACCTTAATAATATAAGGAATGTAGGAGGTGACATTTTTATTAATGTCTGATATATAATATTTTATGTAAGTAATTGTTCAGTAACTGAATTTAATAAAACTGAAATATCTGCAAACAGTACAATTTGGGAAACCACTAAGTCATACCATGGATGAAACATCTTATTTTTATTTGTTCTTTAATACTAAAGCAATGAACAATTTATCCTGGCTGGTTTGGCTCAGCAGACCAAAGGGTCTAATGTTTGATTCCGATTCAAGGGCATGTACCTGGTTTGCAGGTTTGATCCCTGGTCTCAGTCAGAGTGGTGTGGGAGGCAACCAACTGATGTGTCTCTCTCACATGGATGTTTCTCTCTCTTTCTCTCCCCACCTCCCTTCCACTCTATCTAAAAATCAATGGGAAAATAACCTCAAGGGAGTATTAACAACAATAAATGATAAATAAATAAATATTAAAAAGGAACAATTTTAAAAGAATGTCGTGCATACTTTACATATCTTACAATTTTGTTTCTCAATTATAGCTCAACAAAGTCAAAAATAAAATAATAAATAAAAGAATATTTTTATTTTAAAGATATTATTTAAATTCAGTTTATGTATGAACTCATATTTACACTTGACAATGGAAATTATTGTATTTCATAGTTTAAAATGCTTCACTGTTTTAATGAACACACATAAATCTTCAAGTAATCATAGAAAAGTAAATAATAATAATAACAATAATAAATACTAATGGTTATAATTTGCTGCCCATGTGACTATTAAGTATCCAGCACTGTTTTTAGAACTTTACACATAACAACCTCCTTTATTCCCTACCCAAAGCTATGAGCCGCGTACTATTACTACCTCATTTCACAGATGAGGAAACCGAGGTGCAGAGGAAACAAGAGAATGGCAAGGAAGGGGTGGAACTGCCTAAACCCAGGCAGACTACCTGCAGGGTGTGTGTTCTTGACATCTGGGATTTACTGGGCTGGACTGGGGTCTAGAGGACAGTGGTGAGGAACCACTTCCCTAAGCACATGGGAAGGTTAACCAGGAGGAGAAGAGGAAGAGCATTTTAGGCAGGGGAAACAGCAAGAGCAAAGGCCCTGAGGCAGGAATAAGTTTGGCAAGTTTTAGGAGCAGGGAGGCCACTTGAGGGGTTGGAAGGGAGGGCAGTGGGAGATGAGGTGGGAGATGGCAGTGGGTGCTGAATTATGCAGGGTCTCAGGGAGCCATTAAAGGTTCTAGGCAAAGGAGAAGTGACTCTAATTCCCTCTCTCTTGTTGTGCAGCCTCTGGTATCACCTAGAATTAGTCAGGTTCCTTTTGCATGTAAATAACAAAAGCAGGAAAGAGGATCTCATTCAGGACGAAGGGTCCAGAAATCCTGGCTATGCTCACCCCAGCTATGTGGTCTTGGGAAGATTGCTTTACCTGTCTGTGCCCCAGTTTCCTCACCTGTGCAATGAGGATAATAACATTATGTACCTCAGAGGGTTGTTGGAAGAATTACACAGGTTAATAAATGTCAACTGATTAGAATAAGAGTC
Organism: Molossus molossus; assembly: GCF_014108415.1. Classification (NCBI taxonomy): domain Eukaryota; kingdom Metazoa; phylum Chordata; class Mammalia; order Chiroptera; family Molossidae; genus Molossus; species Molossus molossus. The sequence goes on along the minus strand of NW_023425377.1, from coordinate 75,774,259 downwards.
TGGCAGGTGGTAAAGGTCACTTACTGTCACATACCGTTATCTTAACGATCACAATACATATGGACTCACATAACTGAAAGCCTTACAGTTTCAAGTGAGGTTTGATCTAGGTACTCACATACTATCACCAAGGATCTGGTGTCTTCCCTCTGCCATCACAGGCTGCCTGGACTTTACATTCTGGCTTCACAGCAGCTAAAGCCTCAGTCCCAATCCTGTGGTCCACAAAATGGTCATTGCCATTTCTCCCACCCTCAAACCATAGAATCTAGGGCCAGTTTGAGGTAGGGAAGGATCTCTTCCAGTTGCACCGAAAGGGGAAAAAATTAAAGAAAATGTGCTGTCCCAGAATCCCCAGCAATTCTCCTTGCTCCTCACTGGCTCTGAGTGAGTTACATGCCCACTCCGGAGCCAATCACTATGGTCAAAAAGATAAGTTGGGGCTGGAGCCAATCGCAACTGAAGATGGGGGGAACATGGCCAGAGAGTCACCTTGCCTGGCCTCCTGGGTTCTGTGCTGAGAGCCATCCACCTTGCCTCATTTTCCACCACTCTGCCCCAGCCTCCAAGCTCCACATCAAGTTGATTTCAGAGAGGAGAAGTGGGGAAACCAGCCTCACCTTTTCAGGGGTTGGTTTGGGGACTTTGTTCTAATTGACGTCCCCAGTGACCCACCTGCTCCCAGGTCCCATCCTCACCTCCTGCCCTTGGGATGAATGAGGCAGCTCACACAGGAGAGAAGCTGAGTTTATCTTGGCAATTTAGGACTTACTGTTTGGGGACTCCCGGAGTCTTTCTCCTTAGTGTAAGAAATACCCCCTCCAGTTCTGGAAGAACCCCAAGATACCAGGACAGAACCAATCTACACAGCAGGTGTGAGTCCGAGAGGGTCCATCACCCTGGTCTTCCTCTACCCAGAGTCTTCCATACCCAGCCAGAGAAGAGAGAGGGAGATATGAAGGTTAGTTTTATGTGTCAACTTAATTAGGTGATCATCCCCATTATTCAGTTAAACACTAAGTGTTGCTGTGAAGGCATTTTGTAGACATGGTTCACATCTTTGATCAGTTTCCTTTAAGTAATTCAGATTACCCTGGATAATGTGGGTGGGCCTCATTCAATCAGTTGAAGAATCTAAGAGCAAAAACTGAGATTTCCCCCAAGAAGACGAAAGTCTGCCTCAAGACTGCAGCATTAATTCCCTCCCAGGTTTCCAACCTGCTCTGCACATTTCAAACTTGCCAGCCTCTGCAATTGCCTGACTCAATTGTTTAACAGAAATATATATACTAGTCAGATGGGGAAGAGTCAGGCTTGACTCCTCAGAATTCAGTATGGTCCACCTGGTCCTGGCTGATGAGGTTTTCTCATGGATCAGACAGCATATACAAGTTCTGCTCCTTCTGGGCCTTATCATGGGAGTAGAGGGGTGAGGGAGTGGTGTCCCTGTGCAGTCACCTGGGCCCCTCCTCTGGTGCCCTGTCTTCTGGGCCTTAGTTCTCAAATACACCAGTGGGCTCTGCCCACCAGAGCTTCTTGGAGAACAAGGTTTGGAAGACACAGAGCAGGCCCCACCCAACCTCCAGATCTCCAGGTAACAGGCAGGGGGAAGAGAGGACAGGAAATGACAGTGTTCACAGACTCAGTTGTCCATAGTTTCCACTTGCTGTCCACAACTGAATACCTGGGCACCCACAGTAAACCCTCAGCCACTCACAGAGTGACATACTGCCTTCAACAGGTGGGCTTGAAACTGTTCTGTTGAGGAAAGGGAGAGAGTTATTTCCACATTGTATTAGCTTCCTGCGGCTGCCATGAAAAATTACTACAAACTCTGAAGCTTAAACAACACTAACGTATTATCTTACAGTTCTGGAGGTCAGCAGTTCCACACAGGGATGGCCAGGCTAAAAAGGCATCCATAGGCTGTGTTCCTTTATGAAGTTACCTGGGGAGGATGTATTCTCTTGCACACTCAGGTTGTTGGTAGATTTCACTTCTCTGTGGTTGTAGGACTGAGGTCCCTGTTTCCTTGCTGGCTGTCAGCTGAGGGCCATTCCCAGCTTCTCCAGGAGCCCACGTGTTTTGGCTCACAGCCCTCTTCCTCATCTTTAAAGCCTACAGCAGCAGGTCAAGTTCCTCTCACTCTTCAAGTCTCCCCTCCTCTTCCTTCTCTGATTTTAAGGGCCTTGTGATTAGATGAATTCGTCCAGGTAATCATGGGTTATCTTTTATCTCAAAATCAGTAAACTTTATCACATCTGCAGAGTCGCTTTTGTGATAAGTATGTGAGGGAACATATTCAAGGTTCCTGAGATTAGGATGCGCATAATTGTGGGAGGCAGGCATTATTCTGGCTGCCACACCCACATAGACACCACACAGGTAAACACTGATTGTTGGCCAGCTCCTTTGTTAGAACAAGTCACCTTGACATTGAATCAATCTTGACATTCAATCTCATCTTAGTAGACTGACTTTGATAGAATAAGACCCTTGACTTGTCCTCTGCTGGAAAGTAGTCAATATAAATGTACAAATTGACCTGGTCTCAGACTTGAATGATGCCTCTCAAAGATATCTTTGTTCTGGCTCCAAACACACATGAACCAACTTAGAATCAAACACTTGCATGCTCACATTCCACAATAAAACTGGTTGATATCTCCCACAAAATAATTTTGTTGTGAGCCATTGATGCAAAGGTCACATCCAGGGTTAAGTGCAGGTTTCCATTGGTGGAGGCAGGAAAGCTCATCCTGGGGGAGTCTGTGGACATTGTGGGAAGATGATCAATTGTCACTAAGGGGTTGTACTCAGAGTTACAGAAAGGCTGAAGGATGGTGGGCATCGGGAAGGGGCCATTAGGATGGCTCACTACTGAACACCCTCAGAGGTGTAAACACTTAGACAGGGCTTGGGTTCTGCCTGTGGACATTCATTCACTGGAAAATTTTTACTGAGTGTTAGCCACATGCCAGGCACTGTTCAAAGGCAAGTGGTAGATAAGACAGATGTGAGCCCATCTTGCCAGTGGGCCATATCTTAAGCTAAGAAAACAGAGAGAGACAATTCCTAAATCACCATGGTATCAGACAAGAGGATGACTGAGACCATCCCATCCATTTCTGGACAGCAGGTTCTTCTGAGAAAAATGCAGGGAAAACTATAGAATTCACAGGCTAGCCCACAATGGTCTGTATATTTCAGAAGGAAACTGAAAGTTGGGGAGATTGGGAATGGGAAAATAAATGATGGGGGGAGTGCAGATGGGTGAGGAAGAGAACCCCACAACAAAGAAATGCAATTGTGCCATATAAAAGAGGTCACTTTTCACAACTAGATTGGTGGGCTAGTCTGGAGGTTACAATCTCTCATTATAAGTTCTCTTTTTCTGATAAGTCAAAACACCCCTTACAGCCAAAACCATTTAAGTTTTAAACTGATAAACATATGTGGAAAATTGAGAGGAAAAAAAAATAGCCACAATATTTGGCACCTTCCTTAGTAAAATATGACTTCTATTTCTCTTCCTCCTTGATCTGGGTTTGACCATGTGAGTTGTTTTGGCCAATGAAACATTAGCAAACATGACACAAGTGAAAGCTTCAGAAGGGCTTGTGCATTGAGGCTTTTCCTCTCCACTTTTTCTGACAAACCTGCTACCACCACGGGAATGAGCTCAAGCTAGTTTGCTGGAGAGGCCATGGGGAAAAACCAAGGGACCCCAGCTGACAGCCTGCAACTGCCCAACATATGCATGAAGTTTTTCAGCATCATTCAGCTCAAGTCAACCAACCAGCTAACTGCAGCTCCATGAGTGACCCTGAGCAAGACTAGCAGAAGAACCACCAAGCAGAACTTAGCCTAAATGCCCAACCCAAAGAATCAAATGTTAGATAAATCAGCATTGTTTTAAGCAACTAACATTTTATGATAGTTTGTTACCCAGTAAAGGCTAACTGATACAATGTCCAAAAGTACTCTGTTTGGAAGAAGACAGGCATGCTCACAAAAGAGCAGCCACTGATTCTCTGACAACAGTAACATATAAAGATATTGTTATGGCATCATATATGTTTCAGAGCCACAAATTCTACTTTATTTACTACAGAACCATTAATTGGCAGGAGTTCTTTGTCTGGTTCAAACTTCCACTTAAGTTAGAAGTACAGGCTCAGGAATCAACTTGTATCTCCATTTAACAACAACAGCAACAAAACTATTATGCGATTGATTATTTCAGCTACATTGGGCTGATTATATGTGGGCTCTGCTACCGATTATATGTGTAACCCTGAGAAAGGCACTATGCTCTTGTGACTTTGTTTCCTCTCATGTAAAATGAGAAAACCAAACTAAAATCAGAGGTTCTTAGTCTGAGTCGGGCAACTTCAAAAAAATATTTTGGGTAAATATAATTGAGATGTCAGGGGCAGGCTGTGGGTTGGAGGTGGTCTTTAGATTGGAATAGAATCCCAAATGAGAAAGGTTAATAAATGCCAGGAAATATGCTCTTGAAGGCCCATGCCAAGGGTCAAGTTTCTAGTCAAGTTGACACCAAATGCTGTAGTTAAAATAGTGCAAATAAACAAATAAACAAAAACAAGCATGTGACAAGGAGGTGCCAGTGACTCAGGCAGAGCTGAGGCATTGGAAGGAAAGGAAGTGCCCACACATCCCTGCTACAAGCTATGAGAACCACCACCGATGCAAGTCTCTTTAAAATATACTGACCAGGACCCGGATACACACCCAGAGCCCAGTTCCATGGGGGAAGGGAAAGCAGCTCATAGCAGGGACATTCAAGGCGGGAGACCCAATACAGACCCATCCTCTAGGTTACAGAGGCCCTGCCTGCTGGACTACTTGGGGATCCAGGCTACAGTCAGATTACACAAGGCCAGGCAGGGATGGTGACTCACATTGACTTGCACCAGAGAACTTCCTGGGAGGTCCAGGAAAAATACACCAAGGGGCCAGATTCAATAACATCAGAACAAAATCCAGTGAGCTCCACTAATAGCAGATCCAAAGGTGTTTTTTGTTTGCTTTTGTTTTTCTTTCTCTTTTCTCTTTCACATTCTCTTATTTCTATCTTTCCTTTTAGTCTATTTGATTCTTTCTCTTTACTTTCCTTAATTTTTATTTTTAACTTAATTTATTTTATTTTACTTTCTCCTTTATTTTCTTTTCCTATTCTATATTTTATTTTATTCGTAATTATTACTTTTAAAATTATTATTATTTCATTATTTTTTATTTATTTTAGTTTTTATATTGATTCTATTTCTAGTCTCCTGTTTCTTTCATATTCTCATATTCTCTTATTTTGTTTCTATTTTTTTCCCTCCTCTAATTCATTTGGTCTCATATCTTTTAGTATATTTTTAAGCCTTTCTTGCTGTGGTTATCATTTTTATTATTGTTTTTTTTTTTTAATTTTGTTTTTGGTTTGATTAATGAACCTTTAGCCAGACTCATCAAGAAACAAAGAAAGAGCAACCAAATAAATAAAATCAGAAATTAAATAGGCAAAGTAACATCTGACACAACAGAAATATAAAAGATTGTGAGAAGGTATTGTGAACAACTATATGCCACCAAAATGGACAAGCTGGGTAAAGTGGACAAATTCCTGGAAACAAAAATCTTCCAAAACTAATTCAGGAAGAATAAGACCTGAACAAGCTGATAACAACTAATGGAATTGAAACAGTAATAAAAATAAAAAAACAACAACAAATAAACTTCCAGAAAACCAAAGTCCTGGACCAGATGGATTCACAGATGAGTTTTACCAAATATTCAAAGAAGAACTAATACCTATCCTCCTGAAACTATTCCAAAAAATTCACAACAATGGAAGACTTCAAAACTCTTTTTTACAAGGCTAGCATTGTCCTAATTACAAAACTAGACAAATAAACTGCAAAAGAAGAAAATTATTGGCCAATATACCTGATGAATATAGATGCTAGAATTCTCAACAGAATGTTAGCAAATCGGATCCAGCAATACATTAAAAAGATCATACACCATGAACAAGTGGGATTTATTCTGGGGATGCAAGACTGGTACAATATTTTCAAATCAATAAATATGACACATCATATAACAAAATGAAGACTAAAAATCACAGGATCATATCAATAGAGGCAAATAAAATTCAACAAAATCCAGCAGCCATTTTTGGTAAAAACTCTTGGCAAAGTGGGAATAGAGGGATTATACTTCAAAATAATAAAGGGCATATATGACAAACCTACAGTTAATATCATACTCAATGGGAAAAAACTAAAAGCATTTACTTTAAGAACAAGGACAAAATAGGGATGTCAGTTTTCACTCCTATTCAACATAGTCCTGGAAGTCCTAGCCAGAACAATCAGACAAGAGAAATAAAAGGCATCCAAACTGGAAAGGAGGAAGTAAAACTCATTGTTTGCAGGTAACATACTATCGTACATAGAAAACTTAAATATTTTACCAAAAAAAAAACTACTACATTTAATGAGTTTAGGAAAGTAGAAGGATAATAAAAGTAACATCCAGAAATCTATGGCAATTTTATACACCAAATAAAAACTCTTAGAAAGAGAAGCTTAAAATAACTTCACTTACCATTGCAACACCACCACCAAAATAATATACCTATAAATAAACTTAACTAAGAATTAAAAGACCTGTATTCAGAAAACTATAGAAAATTGAAAAATAGAGAGGAAGATACAAGCAAGTGGAAGTATATACCATGTTCATGGATGGGAAAAATTAACATAATTAAAATGTCCACAGTCCCTAAAGCAATCTATAGATTCAATGCAATCTTTATTAAAATACCAACAGCACATTTTACAGATCAAAAGCAGGTATTCAAAAGTTTATGTGGAACCAAAAAATACTCCAGATAGCCACAGCAATCTTCAGTAAGAAGAACTAAATTGGAGGGATCACAGTATCAGATATCAAACTATGCTATAAAGCCATTGTAATCAAAACAGCCTTGTTCTGGCACAAGAACAGGCATATAGATAAACAGAACAGAAAAGAGACCCCAGAAATCAACCCATGTAATTATTGTCAATAAGTATTTGAAAAAGGAGGCAAGAGCATACAATGGAGTAAAGACAATCTCTTCAATAAATGGGGAAAACTGGACAAATACATGCAAAAAAAGAGAAACTAGATTACCAACTTACACCATAGATAAGAATAAACTCAAAATGAATGCAAGGCTTAAATGTAAGTCATAAAACCATAAAAATCCTAGAAGAAAACATAGCAGTAAAATCTCAGACATCCCATGTAGCAGAATTGTCACTGATACATCTCGTAGGATAAGAGAAACACAGAAAACATTAAACAAGTGGGACTACATTTTTTTTTTTTTTAATCCTCACCCGAGGACATTTTTCCATTTTTTGCACAGACAGTGGGAGTGGGATAGAGGAAGAGAGAGAGAGGGAAACATCGATGTGAAAGGGACACATCGAGTGGCTGCCACCCGCACGACCAACCAGGGCCGGGGACAAACTGCAACCGAGGTACGTGCCCTTAGCAGGAACCAAACCCGTGTCTCTCCGGACCACAGGCGGATGCTCTAACCGCTGAGCCAAACCGGCCAGGGTGGAACTACATTTTGACAAAGCAAAAGAACTCATCACCAAAATGAAAAATGAACCCATTGTATGGGAGAAAATATTCACCAATGATATATCTGATATAGAGTTAATTTCAAAAATATATAAAGAACTCATATAATGAAATGAGAAGCAGACAGACAATCCAATTTAAAAAGTGTATAACAGACCTGAATAGACACTTCTTTAAGGAGAGCATACAGATGGCCAATAGACACATGAAAAGATGCTCAAGATCACTCATCATCAGAGAGATGCAAATTAAAATAACAATGAGGTATCACCTCACACATGTCAGAATGGCTACCATCAATAAATCGACAGACACCAAGTGCTGGCGAGGATGTGGGGAAAAGGGAACCCTAGTATACTGTAGGTGGGAATGCAGATTGGTGCAGCCACTATGAAAAACACTATAGAGTTTCCTCAAAAAATTAAAAATGGAACTGCCATCTGACCCAGCAATTCCAGTTCTGGGAATATAGCCTAAGAATCCTGAAACACCAATCGGAAAGAATATATGCACCCCTGTTCAAAACAGAATTATTTACAATAGCTAAGATCTAGAAACAGCTCAAGTGCCCATCAGTCGATTAGTGGATAAAAAGGCTGTATTATATTTACGCAATGGATTATGAGGATCTCTTATCCTTTGCAATAGCGTGATGGACCTGGAGACCATTATGCTAAGTGAAATAAGCCAGTCAGAGAAAGACAAATATCACATGATCTCACTTATATGTGCAATCTAAGGAACAAAATAAACTGAAGAGCATAATACGTCCAGAGGCATGGATTCATGGAACTTACTGACGGATTTCTGAAGGGAGTGAAGGGGGAGGTATAGAAAGAGGCTAACAAAAGAACTTATATACATATATGCATAGGCCACGGACACAGACAATAGTGTAGGCCTGGAAAGGGATGAAGGTCGAGTGGAAGGAGAATATGGGGGTAAAATAAGGGACATCTCTATTAGTGTCAACAACAAAAAGTTAACTTAAATACATTGATTCTGGTAATGTTACACAGTTCTGTGACTACATTAAAAACCATTGAATTGTGCACTTTCAGTGAGCAAATGTATGATACATAAACTCTATCTCAACAAAGTTGTTAAAAAGAAAATGATACCTATCCCCAATTTATTCCTCAAAAAAATGTGATCTCACATCTCTCTTAAATTACTTTTTATTCTATTCATGGACTTGTTTTTTTTTTCTTAGACTTGCAATTTTTATTAATTTATTTTTGTTACAGATGTTTGTCTTTTTTCCCTAATTGACACCCTCCTCCCCACTCCACCTCACCCCACCCCACCCCAGAATTGTTGTCTATGTCCATTTATTATGCATACCCGCATATAATTTATTTGGTTTATCTCTTCCCTCCACCCTGATCCCTTCTTCTGGAATTTGTTAGTCTGTACTCTACTATGTCTCTTGATCTATTTTGTTCATCAGCTTATTTTGTTCATTATATTCCACAAATAAGTGAGATCATGTGATATTTGTCCTTCTCTGAGTGGCTTTTTTCACTTAGCATAATACTCTCCAGGACCCTCCATGTCATTTCAAAGAATAAGAGATCTTTCTTATAGCTGCATAGTATTCCATTGCATATATGTACCATGGCTTTTTTATCAATTTATCTATTGATGGACACTTGGGCTCTTTCAGATCTCAGCAATTGTAGTGATGCTATGAACATAGGGGTAGATATATTCTTTCTGATGGGTGTTTCAGGCTTCTTAGAATATATCCCTAGAAGTGGAATTATTGGGTCAAATGGCAGTTCAATTTTTAATTGTCTGAGGAAACACTATATTATTTTTATAGTGGCTGCACCAGTCTAATTCCCACCAGCAGTGTATTAGAGTCCCTTTTCTCCACACCCTTGCCAGCACTTGTTATTTGATGATTTGTTGAAGGAAGTTATTCTGGCAGGTGTGAGGTGGTACCTCATGGTCAATTTATTTGCATCTCTGTGATGACTAGTGACGTTGAGCGTTGTTTCATATGTCTCTTAGCCATTTGTACGTCCTGTTTGGAGAGGTGTCTATTTAGGTCCTCTGTCCATTTTTTAATTGTATTCTTTGTCTTCCTTTTGAGCTGTATGAGTACTCTATATATTTTGGAAATTAGCTGCTTATCTGATGTATCATTGGCAATTATGCTGTCTCATATAGTGGGTTCCCTTTTCCATTTTCATGGTTGTTACTTTTGCTGTGCAGAAGCTTTTTAGTTTGAGGTAGTCCCATTTATTCATTTTCTTCCTTTGTTTCTCTTGCCTTTGGCATTGTACCATTGAAAATTCTGCTGCGTATGATGTCTGAAATTTTGTTGCCTACATTTTTTTCTAGGAGTTTTATGGATTCACAAGTCACATTCAAGTCTTTTATCCCTTTTTGAGTTTATTCTTGTGTATGGTATAAGTTGGCGATCTAGCTTTATTATTATTTTTTTTTGCATGTAGCTGTCCAATTTTCCCAACACCATTTATTAAAGAGGCTGCCTTTAATCCATTGTATGTTATTGCCACCATTGTCAAATATTAATTGAGCATAATGTCTTGGGTCAATTTCTGGGTTCTTTGCTTTGTCTATTGATCTATCTGCCTGTTCTTGTGCCAGTACCAGGCTGTTTTGATTACAATGTTGTTTTTTTAATATAACCTGACATGCGGCATTGTGATCCCTCCTACTTTGTTCTTCTTTTTCAAGATTGCTGTGGCTATTCAGGGCCTTTTTTGGTTCCATATAAACTTTTGGAGTATTTGGTCTAGTTCCATGAAATATGTTGTTGGTATTTTAATGGAGATTGCGTTGAATCTATAGATTGTTTTGGGTAGTATAGAAATTTTAATGATGTTGATTATTCCATTCGATGAACAAGGTATATACTTCCACTTTTTTATATCTTCCTCTGTTACTTTTTTCAATGTCCTGTAGTTTTCTGAGAACAGGTCCATTCTTTGATTAAGTTTATACCTAGGTATCTTAGTTTTTTGTTTTTTTGTTTTTTTTGCTGCAATGGTACATGAGATTTTTTTTTAGTTTCTCTTTCTGTGAGTTCCTTGTTGGTGTATAAGAATGCTGACAATTTCTTGATGTTAATTTTGTATCCTGCTACATTGCTAAATTCATTTATTAAATCTAGTATATTTTTTATGGAGTCTTTGTGATTTTCTATGTACAATACCATGTCATCTGCAAATAATGACAGTTTCACTTCCTCCTTTCCAATTGGATCAAATTAATTTTTTCTTCTTGTCTAATTTCTGTGGCTAAGACTTCCAGTACTATGTTGAATAAGAGTGGTGAAAGTGGTCATCCCTGTCTTGTTTCTGTTCTTACGGGAAATGCTTTTAGTTTTTGCCCATTGAGCATGATGTTGACTGTAGGTTTTTCATATATGACCTTAATTATGTTGAAATATGATCTCTCTATTTCCAGATTGCTAAGCGTTTTTATCAGAAATGGGTGCTGGATTTTGTAGAATACTTTTTCAGCATCTATTGATATGATTACATGATTTTTATCTTTCATTTTGTTTATGTGGTGTATCACATTTATTGATTTGCAAATATTGTACAACCTTGCATCTCTGGGATGAATCCCACTTGGTCATGATGTATAATTTTTTTGATGTATTGCTGGGTCCCATTTGCTAATATTTTGTCAAGGATTTTGGCATCTATGTTCATCAGGGATATTGGCCTGTAGTTTTTTTCTTTGTACTCTTTATCAGGTTTTTGAATTAGAATCATGCTGTCTTCATAAAATGAGTTTGGAAGTCTTCCATCTCCTTGAATTTTTTTAGAATATTTTGAGAAGAATGGGTGTTAGATCTTTGAATGTTTGGTAAATCTCTCCTGTGAAGCCCTCAGGGACTGGGCTTTTGTTTGCTGGAAGTTTCTTAATTACATCTCCAATTTACTAATTTGTTATTGGTCTGTTCCAGTTTTATATATCTTCCCAGTTTAGTTTTGGGAAACTGTGCATCTCTAGAAATTTTTTCATTTCACCTAGATTGTACAATTTGTTGGCGTATAATTGTTCATAGTATTTTTTAATGATCCTTTGTATTTCTATAGTGTCAGTTATTATTTCTCCTCTTTCATTTTTGATTTTGTTTATTTGAGTCTTTTCTTTTTGTTTCTTGGTGAGTCTGGTTAAGGGTCCATCAATGTTGGTTTATCTTCAAAGAACCAGCTCTTTGTTTCACTGATTTTTTAAAATTGTTTTTTTAGTTTCTATGTCGTTTATTTCTGCTCTGACCTTTACTATTTCTTTCCTTTTACTTTCTCTGGATTTTTCTCTTTGTTTACTTTCTAGTTCTTTAAGTTGTAGGATTAGAAAGTCAATTAGAAATTTTTCTTATTTCTTCAGGTATACCTGTGGTGCTATGAACTTCTGTCTTGGGGCTACTTTCGCATAGATTTTGTGTTGTGTGTTCATTTTCATTGGTTTCCAGGAAGTTTTTAATTTCTTCCTTGATCTCCTTGGTAACCCATTCATTGTTTAATAGCATACTACTTAGCTTCCACATGTTTGAAAGTTTTTGTTGTAATTGATTTCTAATTTTATGGTATTGAGCTCTGAAAAGGTGCTTGATATGATTTCAATCTTCTTGAACTTGTAGAGACTTTCTTTGTGTCCTAACATTTGGTCTTTCTTTGAGAATGTCCCATGTACACTTGAGAAGAATGTGAATTCTGCAGTTCTGGGGTATAATTCTCTGTAGATATCTATTAAATTCATTTTATCTAGCGCATCATTTAGACTCTCTGCTTCCTTGTTTATTTTTTGTCTAGAGGATCAATCCAGTGATGTCAGTAGGGTGTTAATGTCCCCTGCGATGATTGTATTGCTGTTGTTTACTCCTTTGAAGTCCTCCAGAAGTTGTTTTTAATGTATTTTGGTGCTCCTATATTCGGTGCATATATTTTTACAAGGTTATATTCTCCTGTTGGATAGATTCTTTCAATAATATATAGTGGCTTTCTTTGTCTCTAGTTATGACCTTCATTTTGAAGTCTATTTTATTGGATATGAGTATTGGTACCCTCTTTTTTTTTTCTTTCCATTTGATTGGAAAATTTTTTTTCATCTCTTCACTTTCAACTTATGTGAGTTTTTTGTTGTGAGGTGGGTCTCTTGTAAACATAATATATATGAGTCATGCTTTCTTATCCATTCAGCCACTATGTGTCTTTTGATCTGAGCATTTAATCCATTTACATTTATGGTTATTATTGATATGTACTTATTTATTGCTGTTTTTGTTTATTATGGTTGTTTCTGTTTCTGTTTCTTCTGCTTATTACAGCAGTCCTTTCACCATTTCTTGGAGTGCTGGTTTGGTGCAAATACATTCCCTCAGCCTTTTTTTTTTTTTGTCTGGGAAGCTCCTTATTTCACCTTCTATTTTGAATGATAGCCTTGCTGAACGGAGTAGTCTTTAATTCAGATCCTTGTTTCCATCACCTTGATTGCTTTATGCTATTCCATTCTCATCTGTAGTGTTTACATGATAAGTCAGCTAATAGTCTTATCGGGGTTACTTGTTGCTTATCTCTTGCTGCCTTTAGGATTCTCTTTTTTTTCTGTAATATTTGTTGTTTTAATTATTATGTCTTGGTGTGGGTGTGTATGGGTTCTTCTTACTTGGTGCTCTCTGTGCTTCTTGATCTTGTATGCCTTTTTTCTTCACCAAGTTACACCGTTTTGTTTTGTTTTGTCACAGTTTCTTCAAATATGTTCTCTAACCCTTGCTCATTTTCTTTTTTTTTTCTGGCATACCCATGATGTGGATGTTGTTACGTTCATATTGTCTCACAGTTCTCTTAGGCTGTCTTTTTGCTTTTTAATTGTTTTTTCTTTTTGGTTCTCTGATTGGATAATTTTTTTTTCTACCCTGTCTTCTAATTCACTGATCTGATTTTCGGCTTCCTCTCTTCTGCTGGTTATTCTTTCCAATGTTTTCTTTGTTTCTGCTATGTCATCCCTCATTTCCAATTGGTTGGTTTTCAATGCTTCTATATATTTACTCATGCTGCTGAGCTTCCTCGTGATTATCACTCTGAACTTGACCTCTGATATCTTGCTTAATTCCATTTCATTTATCTTTTCCCCTGTAGAATTTTGTTCTTTCATTTGGGATTTATTTATTTGTTTTACCATTTTTGTTACATCAGTGGGTTTTGGAGATTGCCAAATTTTTCCTGTGGGTATTGGTGTTTCACTGTTTGTGGCTCACTCTACTGGGTTTGGATGAATGTGGGAGGACCTATGATATACACCACTGTCAAATCTTACTTTCCTGGGTAGATTTGTAAGCCTAGGAAAGGTTCAGTTATCTTCTAGCATTTTACCTGGAGGTTCCTAGTCTCAGTTACCTAATAAGCCTCAATTAGTAACCCTCAGCTGAATGAAAAATCCCTCAGGTGTAAGAGGATTTCCAGCAGATGGGGCACTTTCTTGCTATTAAATCTTAGATGTTAATGAGCCTTAATTTGCATTTTTCTGGCCTGGACTGGTGGTGTTGAATTCCTGCAAGAGGGGCCTTTGCTTCTCCCCTTGACTCTGGGAAGGGGCTCTTTGAGTAATGTGACTACTGTCCTGTGAGGGAGCGATTCAGTACAAAACTCCCAATGTTCTCCCAATCTGCTCTCTCCTGAGCCAGGAGTCCTCGACTCTCCCCACACACTTCTAGTCCTGTCTGCCCTCTATCTTCCAGAGCCCAAGATGAGTGCCTATAGCTGATTTGGTGCATTTCAAAACCCCTGCTTTCAAAAAGACGGCAGCGGGCAGGACTCGAGGGAGGATGAGTGTGTGACAGAGTGAGTTAGTGTGTGAGAGAGTGTGCAGTGGAAGGTGCAGTGCAAGCAGAAGGTTCTTGTGCTGTGGACGGGAGAAGCCGGCTACCATGGTAAGTGGCTCTTCAGGGCGCTACTCCCTGTGCCATGGGGAGGTCCCACCATTTTGGAAGATTCTGGGTCTTCCCTGGGAGGAGATAGTGGGAGCAGCTAGGGCCCAGCAACCTGAGCCCACCAGCGCACCTGGAACCATCAGACCAGTGGACACTCTGTGTCAACACAGACCAGTGCTCAATAGTGGAACTCCCAAGGTGCCGGTCACAGAAGCCATGGACAGACGGGAGCCCAGAACCATCCCCAACATTAGCAGCCCGATCAGAGTCAAGATATACCCAAAACAACAGAGGCTGGAGTGCAGACATCTATCCCCAGGCAACAGAAGCACAGACCAGCAGCTGAGACCCATCCCCAAAAACTACAGCAAAAACTGATCAGGAGTTGAGCTCCACAGGGCAGCAGCGCTCCACAGGGCAGCAGCACTCCCCAGCCACCAGCAGTGGGACCTGGGGCTCCACAGAGGCATGTGTGGTACAGCAGCTCACAAGAGCAGTGGGAAACTGGAGCTCAAGAGAGATTGGTGCAATCCAGCTGCCCACCTGTGGGACCTACAGGGTATGGGGGCACCAGAGAGGACTTTGCAACCCAGCAAGGACTGAATGCTCTAGTTACACGCGGGACCTGCGGGGTGCTGAAGCAACACAGAGGCTTGCGCGACCCAGAAGCCCATAACATAGGCATAGATCCTGGTTCCAAAGGGACTGTGCGATCCAGTTACCCATGGGACCTGCAGGGTGCAGGGCTAACAGAGAGGCCTGTGCAACCCAGCTGTGCACAAGATAGGCATAGAGGATGTGAAAATGGAGGCAGAGTAAATAGAAGCTACACAGACAATCTCCGAGGACCAAACGGGATTTATAACTAAAATAAACACAAATCTTTGGAAAAAAGCAACAGAAAAGCAGCAAGACAGGACCATATAACTAGGGACACTGGTAGGATCTGCAGAGGCATGAGAGGGTGGTGGGCTGGGAGCCCATGGACAGCAGCAGTCTTAGCTGTGAGCAGCACCCTCGGGGAATAAAGACCAAGCACATTCCACAGTGCAGAGAGCTGGGATAGAGCACTAAGATAGCCATAGCCACTCACCTGGGGGCTACAGCAGGGGGAGGGCAGACTGAGCTGGAACTCTGGGGACAACTGGGATTTGGAGAACACTCAGAGATTTTTGCTGAGTTATGGCCACAAAGGACAGTGGCCAGTGTGCTCCTTCCCAGAGCTGTGGAAAATAGCAGCAGCCAACCCCCACTCTTAGATACAGCCATTCAGTGAGGAAAAGAAAAGTAAATAGAAGCTCATTAACAACCAGCATCTATGCCACCCACTGGAAATCTTCCTATGCAGACTACATTCCAAGGCACTGGGTAACTGAGACTACTAGGCATCAGGAAAGAGCTAGTGAATAACTGAAACTTTCCTGGCCTTGCAAATCTACCCAGGAAAGTAAGACTTCACAGTGGTGTTTAACATGGTCCCGCCCAGGCCCATTCAAAACCCGTAGAGGGAGCCACAAACAGAACACCAACATACACAGGGAAAATTTGGCAGGCTCCATACCCACTGAAATAGCCAAAATGGTAAAACAAAGAAACAAATCCCAAATGAAAGAACAAGACAACTCTATCAAAGATGAGATAAATGAAATGCAGTTAAGCAAATTATCAGAGGTAGAGTTCAGAGCCATGATCTTGAGGAAGCTCAAAAGCATGAGTAAGGACATCAACACCATGAGTAAAGATATAAAAATATTGAAAACCAATGAAGTGGAAATGAAGAATGACATAGCAGAAATAAAAACACATTGGAAGGACTAACCAGGGAAGGAGAGGAAGCTGAGGTCAGTATATTAGAAGACAGGGTAGAAAAACTCAACCAATCAGAAAACCAAAAGGAAAAAACAATTTAAAAAACAGGAAGACAGCTTAAGAGAATGGTGGGTCAACTGGAAACGTAATAACATTCACATCATAGGAGTCCCCGAAGAGGAAGAAAATGGGCAAGGGTTAGAGAATATATTTGAAGAAATAGTGACAGAAAACTTTCCTAACTTCATGAAGGAAGAAGGCATTCAAGTTCAAGAAGCACATAGAGCCCCAAGTAAGAAGAACCCAAACAGGCCCACACTAAGACACATAGTAATTAAAATGCCAAAAACTAAAGACAAAGAGAGAATCCTAAAGGCAGCAAGAGATAAGCAACAGGTTACCTACAAAGAAACCCCCATAAGGCTCTCAGCTGACTTCTCAACAGAAACACTACAGGCCAGAGGGGAGTGGCATGAAGTAATCAAGGTCATGAAAAACAGGATCTGAATTCAAGACTACTCTATCCAGCAAGGCTATCATTCAAAATAGAAGGTCAAATAAAGACCTTTCCACACACAAAAAAGGCTAAGGGAATATATTAACACCAAACCAACACTGCAAGATATGCTAAAAGGACTGCTGTAATTAGTAGAAGAAACAGGAAGAAAAATTTAACCACACTAAACAAAAATGGCAATAAATAAGTACATACATATCAATTATCACCTTAAATGTGAATGGTTTGAATGCTCCGATAAAAAGACACTGAGTAGCTGATTGAATAAGAAAGCATGATCCATATATATGATGTTTACAGGAGACCCACCTCACAACAAAAAACTCATATAGTTTGAAAGTGAAGGGATGGAAAAAAATGTTTCAAGAAAACGGAAAGCAAAAAAAAAAGCTGGGGTAACAATAGTCATATCTGATAATGTAGGTTTCAAAATGAAGACCATAACTAGAGACAAAGAAGGCTCCTACGTAATGATGAAAGGATCTATCCAACAGGAAGATATAACCTTGATAAACATATATGCACCCAATATAGAAGCACCAACATATATTACAAATCTTCTGGATGACTTCAATGGAGAAACCAACAGCAATACAATCATAGCAGGAGACTTCAACACCCCGCTGACATCACTGGATAGATCCTCTAGACAAAAAATTAGCAAGGAAACAGAGACTCTAAATGAAGCACTAGACCAAATGGATTTCACAGATATCTACAGAGAATTACACCCCAAAACTACAGAATTCACATTCTTCTCAAGTGCACATGGGACATTCTCAAAGATAGACCACATGTTAGGGCACAAACTAAGTCTCTACAAGTTCAAGAAGATTGAAATCATATCAAGCATCATCTCAGATCACAATCTCATGAAACTAGAAATCAATTGCAACAAGAACATGCAAAGACATTTGAACACATGTAGGATAAATAGCATGTTTTTGAACAATGAATAGGTTACTGAGGAGATCAAGGAAGAAATTAAAACTTCCTGGAAAGCAATGAAAATGAGCACACAACCACACAAAATCTATAGGATGCAGTGAAAGCAGTTCTGAGAGGGAAGTTCATACCACTACAGGCCTACCTCAAGAAACAAGAAAAATTTCGAATAGAATATCTAACCTTACAACTTAAAGAACTAGAAAGCAAACAAAAAGAAAATCCCACAGCAAGTAAAAGGAAGAAAATAGTAAAGATGAGAACAGAAATAAATGACATGAAGACCAAAAAAAAAAAAAAAAAAAAAAAGCAATTCAAAGGATCAATGAAACAAAGAGCTGTTTTTTTGAAAAGATAAACAAGATTGATGGACCCTTAGCTAGTCTCACCGAGAAACAAACAGAGAGAACCCAAATACACAAAATCAGAAATGGAAGAGAAGAAATAATAACTGACACCACAAACCCTGGCCAGTTTGGTTCAGCGGTTAGAGCATCAGCCTGCGGTCCCGAGAGACCCAGGTTCGGTTCCCACTAAGGGCATGTACCTTGGTTGCAGTTTGTCCCCGGCCCTGGTTGGTCGTGCGGGTGGCAGCCACTCGATGTGTCCCTTTCACATTGATGTTTCTCTCTCTCTCTCTCTCTTCCTCTCTCTCCCTCCCATTCTACCTGAACAAAAAATGTCCTTGGGTGAGGATTAAATAAATAAATAAATAACACCACAGAAATACAAAGGATCATTAACAAATATTATGAACAATTTTATAGCAACAAATTTGACAATCTAAGTGAAATGGAAAAATTTCAAGAAACACATAGTCTCCCAAAACTGAACTGGGAAGAGAAAGAACACTTGAACAGACCAATAGCAACAAAATAAATTGAAGATGTAATCAAGACTCTTCCAACAACCAAAGCCCAGGCCCAGACAGCTTCACAGGGGAATTTTACTGAACATTCAAAGAAGAACTAATACCCATTCTCTTCAAACTATTTCAAAAAATTCAAGAAAAAATTCAAGAACTAATACCCATTCTCCTCAAACTATATCTAAAATTTCAAGAGATATTCTATTCAAAATTTTTCTTGTTTCTTGAGGTAGGCCTGTAGTGGTATGAACTTCCCTCTCAGAACTGCTTTCACTGCATCCTATAGATTTTGTGTGGTTGTGTGTTCATTTTCATTGCTTTCCAGGAAGTTTTAATTTCTTCCTTGATCTCCTCGGTAACCTATTCATTGCTCAAAAGCATGCTATTTATCCTACATGTGTTCAAATGTCTTTGCATGTTCTTGTTGCAATTGATTTCTAGTTTCATGAGATTGTGATCTGAGATGATGCTTGATATGATTTCAATCTTCTTGAACTTGTAGAGACTTAGTTTGTGCCCTAACATGTGGTCTATCTAACATGTGGAAGGAAATCTTCCAACCTTGTTTTACGAGGCCAGCATAATTCTAATTCCAATACCAGAAAAAGACACTAAAAAAACTACAGGCCAATATCCCTGATGCACATAGACGCCAAAATCCTGAACAAAATTCTAGCAAATTGAATCCAGCAATACACCACAAAAAATTATTCACCATGACCAAGCGGGATTCATCCCTGGGATGCAAGGCTGCTACAATATTCGCAAATCAATAAATGTGATATATTTCATAAACAAAATGAAACATAAAAATCATATGATAATATCAATAGACACTGAAAAATCATTTGACAAAATCCAGCATGCATTTCTCATAAAAACACTCAGCAATCTGGGAATAGAGGGATTATATCTCCACATAATAAAGGCCATATATGAAAGATCTACAGCCAACATCATACTCAATTGACAAAAAATGAAAGCATTTCCCTCAAGAACAGGAACAAGACAAGGATGCCCACTTTTGCCACTCCTATTTAACAGTACTGGAAGTCTTAGCCACAGCAATCAGACAGGAAAAAAAAATAAAAGGGATTCTAATTGGAAAGGGAGAAGAGAAGCTGTCGTTATTCGCAGATGACATGATACTCTACATAGAAAACCCCAAAGACTCCATCAAAAATTTACTAGATTTAATAAATGAATTTGGCAAAGTAGCAGGATACAAAATTAACGTCAAGAAATCAACTGCGCCCTGGCCAGTTTGGCTCAGCGGTTAGAGAGTCAGCCTGCGGTCCTGAGAGACCCTGGTTTAGATCCCACTAAGGGCATGTACCTCGGTTACAGTTTGTCCCCAGCCCTAGTTGGTCATGGGGGTGGCAGCCACTCGATACGTCCCTTTCACGTCGATGTTTCTCTCTCTCTCTCTTCCTCTCTCTCCCTCCCACTCTATCTGAACAAAAAAATGGATAAATGTCCTTGGGTGAGGATAAAAAAAAAAAAAGAAAAGAAAAAAATGAAATCGATGGCATTCTAATACACCAATGATAAATTCACAGAAAGAGAAACTAAAAAAGCAATCCCATTTACCATCACAGCAAAAAAAATTAAGATGCCTAGTAATAAACTTAATGGAAGAAATAAAGGACCTATTCGCAGAAAACTACAGGTAATTGAAAAAAGAAATAGATTAAGATATAAAAATGTGGAAGCACATGACTTGTTTATGGATTGGAAGAATCAACATCATTAAAATGTTCATTCTACCCAAAGCAATCTATAGATTCTATGCCATCGCCATTAAAATACCAATGACATACTTCATAGAACTAGAACAAATACTTCAAAACTTCATATGGAACTGAAAAAGACTTCGAATAGCCACACCAATCTTGAAAAAGAAGAACAAAGTTCTAGGGACCACATTACCAGATTTCAAGTTATACTACAAAGCCACTGTGACCAAACAGCCTGCACAAGAATAGGCAGATAGCTCAATGAAACAGAATAGAAAACCCAGAAATGGACCCAAGACAATATGCTCAATTAATATTTGACAAAGTTGGCACGAGCATATAGTGGAGTAAAGACAGCCTCTTTAATAAATGGTGTTGGGAAAATTGGACAGCTACATGCAAAAAAATGAAACTAGACCATCAACTTACACCCTATACAAGAATAAACTCAAAATGGATAATAGACTTAAATGTGACTCATGAATCCATAAAAATCCTAGAAGAAACTGTAGGTGACAAAATTCCAGACATCATACGCAGCAGAATTTTCACTGATACATCACCTAACAAAACAGAAACAAAGGAGAAAATGAACACATGGGACTACATCAAACTCTGAAGCTTCTGCACAGCAAAAGAAACAACCACCAAAGTGGAAAGGCAACCCACTGGTATGGAAGAGCATCACTGCCAATGATACAACAGATAAGGGGTTAATTTCCAATACATATAGAGTGCTCATACAACTCAACAAAAGGAAGACAAAGAACCCAATGAAAAAATATGCAGAGAAACTAAACAGAAACCTCTCCAAACAGGATATACAAATGGCCAAGAGACATATGAAGAAATGCTCAACATCACTAATCATCAGAGAGTTGCAAATCAAAACAACAACGAGGTATCACCTCACACCTGTCAGAATGGGTGCCATTAAAATCATCAAGCAACAAGTGTGGCTGAGGTTGTGGAGAAAAGGGGACTCTAGTACACTGCTGGTGGGAATGAAGACTGGTGCAGCCACTATGGAAAACGATATGATGTTACCTCAAAAAATTAAAATTGAACTGCCATTTGACCCAGAGTCCCACATCAAGAAATATACCCTAAGAAGCCAGAAACTCCCATCAGAAAGAATATATGTAACCCCATGTTCATAGCAGCACTATTTACAATAGCTAAGATCTGGAAACAGCCCAAATGTCCATCAGTATACAAATGGATAAAAAAGCAGTGGTACATATAAACAATGGAGTTCTACGCAGCTGTAAGAAAGAAAGATCTCTTATCCTTTGAGACTACATGGAGGGTCTGGAGAGTATTATCCTAAGCAAAACAAGCAGAGAAAGACAAATATCACCTGATCTCACTAATTTGTGGAATATAATGAACGTAACAGTCTGACAAACTAGGTAGTCTCCGAGACGTGGAAGTGGGGTACAGACTGACAATCCCCAGAAGAGGGGGTGATGGGAGAGAGATAAACCACAGAACTTATATGCATGTATGCATGAACAATGAACATGGACAACAAAGCTGGGGACAGGGTGGTGATGGTGGGGGAGAGTGGTATTAGTGGTGGAAAAAGGAGAAACATCTGTAACAAAAATAAATTAATTAAATAAATAATAATAATAATAATAATAAAACAACCCTGCTTTCTCAACAGAAATCTCACTCAGCTGTCTGTTGCTGTTTTTGGGCTCCCAGCCCGCTCCCAAGTGCCTTTGCAATTCTTACCAGGCTCTGTCTCTGGTTGTTCTGGTGCTTTACAGCTGCTCTTCAGTTGTTTTTTCTAGATGATTTGTTTTTATTTTAGTTGTAATTTTTGTTTGGTCCCAGGAGACAGTCTGTGTAACTTCCATTCACTCTGCCGCCATCTCTGTTCTCCCCTTCATGGACTCTTGATACTAGAATGTTACCTCTTGGAGGACAGAGAATATTTTGAATGTCAGTTCATCATTGTATTCCCAGGCCTAAGACTTATCAGGAACATCACAGGTACTCTAAGAATATCTGCAAAAAGAATGTTGAGTGTCCTAAACATCCTTTCACTCTGTCAATCCTGTCTCTGCCCTCACCTGAGCCCTCCTCTCCAAACCCTGCACTTTTCTTCATCCCTTGGAAGAAGTAGACACTACATCCCACATTGTCCCAGGGCTGTTTCTGGACTTAAGACTTTGTAAATGTTTATTGTTGTTTTATTAAATCATGATTGCAGCTTTTCCTCTTTCTCTTTCTCTCCCTGACCTCCATTTCTTTCCTCATCTCCGAGACAGCTCTGTTGAACTTCCCCATCTGGACCGCAGATTTCCCAGTCCTGGGTGGGGTGAAAACAAGGGGCAGAGATTCAGGGGGTTGGATGGATGGAAAATTTAAAACATTTAAGGTCACTTTCCTAATGTGCCCCAATCAAGGAAGCCTTGGGAAGTGTAGGTTTGTGACTCCTTCATGGTGAAGGGACTGAGGTTGGGTTGGGTAAGGAATCAGGATTCATAGAGGTCGGTGCCTGGTACCCAGAGGTTTCCTGTAAACTTGTGTTCAAAACATCTGAGTGCATGAGACGTCCTAGCTATGTGTCTTTGCTGCCCCTGTGTGTCTCAATTCAGAACTGTGTGAATTCAGCATGTCCAGGCCAGCACCAATGTCCAGCTCTGAGAATGGCCCTCAACCTCCCGTGACACCCTGGGTCCATCTTCATGAAAAGACGGAAGGTAAGAGGATGTTGATGCGTCAGGAAGCCTCTAAAATTCCAGAGATTCCTGTTTACTAGTATTTACTCCTGTGTATTGCTGTCTCCTCTAATGTGTGCTAAATATGTGACTTGCTTCCAATAAATGGAATCCAACAAAAATGATAAGAAGTCATTGTGATATTTGGTTATAAAGCTATGACATTTCTTATTTACACCCTTCTCTGTCTCATTTTCATTCATCCCTTCTCCCCTTCCTTTCTTTCTTTTCCTTTCCCTCCCTACCTGCTTCTCTCCCTTTGTTTCTCTCTCTGTCTCTCTGGGTCTCTATCTTTCTCCCTCTCTCTACCTTTCTGTATATCTCTGTTTCTCTTTCTTCCTTAACCAATGGAGAGGCCCAGATGTCCAGGAACTATTGTCTTTGGCTCAAATTGAAGTTGGAAATAAATCCCCCAGCCCCTGTCGACTTGAGATGATACAGTGCCTGTTGCTTTCTATTTTGTATCCCACATATGAGTGAAATCATAAGGTACTTGTCCTTTTCTGCCTGACTTGTTTTGATTAAAATGATACTCTCATGATCCCTCTATATTGTCACAAATGCCAACATTCCATCATCTTTTATGGCTGATTGGTACTCCAGTGTATATATGTACCACATCATCTTTATCCAACCATCTGTCAAATGGCACTTAGATTGTGTCCATGTCTCAGTTGTTGTGAACATAGGGGTACATATATTTTTACAAATAAATGTTACAAATATTTTATGTAGTGACCCAGAAAGATTGCTGACAATATGGTACCTCTATTTTTTTTTTTTTTCAATTACAGTTTACTTTCAATGTTGTCCTATATTACTTTCAGGTATACAGCATTGTGGTTAGATAACCATATACTTTATAAAGTGATCCCCCTAATGTTTCAATTTCCCACCTGACCCCTAATTCATAGTTATTAGAATATTAACTGACTATATTCCCTATGCTATAATTCACATCTCCGGGACTATTCTGTAACTACCAATTTGTACTTCTTAATTCTTTTTTCCTTGTTCACCCATCCCCCAACCTCCCGCCCTTCTGTCAACTGTCAGTCTGTTGTCTGTATCTATGAGTCTGTTTCTATTTTGTTTGTTTATTTTGTCCTTTAGATTCTACGCATAAGTGAAATCATATGGTATTTTTCTTTCTCTGTTTCACTTATTTCCTTTAACATAATACACTCTAGGTTCATTCATGCTGTCACAAAAGGCAAGACTTTATTCTCTTTTATGACCAAGTAGTATTCCATTGTGTATATGTACCATAGCTTTTTTTATCTACTTGTCTATTGATGGGCATTGGGTTTGTTTCCATATCCTGGCTATTGTGAATAATGCTGTAATGGACATGGGAGTGCATATATTAGTGTTTTGGGTTTCTTTAGATATATACCTAGAAGTGAAAACACTGGGTCATAAGGCAATTTTATTTTTTATTTTGTGAGGAACCTCCACATTGTTTTCCACAGTGGTCACACCAATCTGCAATCCCACCAATAGTGTACTAGGGTTCCCTTTTGTCCACATTCCCACCAACACTTGCTGTTTGATGATTTACTTATGATAGCCATTCAAAAAGGTGTGAGGTAGTATCTCATTGTGGTTTTCATTTGCATTTCTCTAATTATTAGTGATGTTGAAGAACTTTTTATATATTTATTAGCTATATGTATGTCTTCTTTGAAGAAGTGTCTATTCAGGCCTTCTACCCATTTTTTTTTATCCTCACCCAAGGATATTTTTTCAGACAGAGTGGAAGTGAGGGGGAGAGAGAGAGAGAGAGAGAGAGAGAGAGGAGAGAGAGAGAGAGAGAGAGAGATGCAAAAAAGAGACACATCGGCTGGTTGCCTCTCTCATGACCCCGACCAGGGCTGGGACAAAACTGCCACTGAAGTATGTGCCCTTGGCCAGAATTGAACCTGCAACTCTTTGGTCCATGGGCCGACACTCTAACTGCTGCACCAAACTGGCCAGGGTAATTCTGCCCACTTTTTAATTGAGTTGTTTGCTTTTTTGGTGTTGAATTGCAGGAATTCTTTATATATTTGTATATTAGCCCCTTGCCAGAGGTATTGTTTGAAATATCTTCTTTTATTTTGTTGGTTACCCCTTTTATTTAGTTATTTGCTGTGCTGCTGGTTATTTTAACCTGAGTTAACCTGAGTTATACATTGGGTTTATAATGCTTGCAGGATTTTTTTCCAAGATTGAGAAAG
This sequence comes from Molossus molossus, assembly GCF_014108415.1. Classification (NCBI taxonomy): domain Eukaryota; kingdom Metazoa; phylum Chordata; class Mammalia; order Chiroptera; family Molossidae; genus Molossus; species Molossus molossus. The sequence continues at coordinate 75,748,858 of NW_023425377.1, read as the reverse complement.
AAACAAATCTCTCTCTCTCTCTCCTCTCTCCCCACCCCCCTTTCTCTCTCTCTCTCTCTCTCTCTCTATATATATATATATATATATATATATATATATATATATAGTGTCCCAAAAAATGTGTACAGGGTGTCTGTAGATTCTATTACATTTTGAAAATAGAATGCATTTTAATAAACACTGGCTTTATAATTATTCAAAGTTGTATATATATATTTTAGGGGGATACCCTGCATATTAAGAATGCAGCCAACTCTGAATCCTGTTCCTGACTTTGTTTGTACATTTCCCTTCTTGTGGCACACTGTCCCTACCTTCTTCACAGGAACACTTCCTTCTTGGTGTGATTCAGGTGTCAGCCTGGAAGTCACCTTAATAGAGATTTATTGACCTTGAAATTCCAAAATTAAAATATCTCACATCTGTCTCTTTCACATCTCCCTTTATTATGCATTTGAAGTCCTTCTCGCCATTGGTAATTATCTCTGGCACACTGATTTTTTAAAAATCTTTTTTATTGAAATTTTAAGAGAAAGAGGAAGGAATAGAGTGATAAAAACATTGACGTGAGAGAGAAACATCGATTGGCTGCCTCCTGCACACCCACTACTGGGGATCAGGCCTACAACCCAGGCATGTGCCCTGACCAGGAATTGAGCTGAGACCTTTTAGACCATGGGACAATGCTCAATTCACTGAGCCACACTGGCTGGGCTGTTTTTAAATATGATTATTGTTATTATTGTTTTTCCTGCTGGACTGGAAATAGTGGCTTTGTTTACTTTTATTTTTTTAAATTACTTTTTCTTTTCTGGTGTACAGTTCTCCAAATTTTTTTCCATGTATAGTTTTATGGGATATGGAGTGGAAGAGCACTATTTATATTTTTGGTATCTTCAAAGTTATTGTCCTGAGATCAGGATACAGCCTCCCAAAACTCCCTCATACTAAAACTTTGTAGTCACAGAAAAGGATTTATTTTTCCTCTCTTCCTTACTTCTCTGTTGCCAGTGCTTAGAACAATAACTTGCATGGAAAAGACACTTGGTAAATATTTGTTGAATGAATGAATGAATGAATGAATGAATGAAGCAAATAGATGTTGATGCCTACAAATATTGGAAGTTGGTATTGTAAACATTTCCAAGACAAACCTGTCTTGGAGTTGTGGCCTTAACTTAACACAAAAGAAGACAGATAGTTTGGCTGATGGGAATCTTGAGGTTTTTATTGGTGCTGTCATCTCATTGCATAAAAGAGGAAAGAAGCTAAATAAGTATTTCAGCTCAAGCTGGATACAGAAAGAAATGATTTCACAAAAGTCCATGAGCCCCTAAATTCTAATAATTTCTAGGCCTCTGGATATTTCAGCTCTCTTCATCAACATGGGAACTACCTGCAGGCATATGGCAGGAAAAGGGAAGGAACTTACCAGGAGAGAGAGCTGTAATTGACTTTCACCCAATTTTTGGTTACTCTAAAAAAAATCTCTTACCAGATCATGGAGTGGTAACCCTATGGCAAACCTCTTAAATCTTAAATTTTGGGTTTTATTCTCCAGAATATCCACCAGAAAATGTCATTATTTTTTAACCTACAACATGGCCAGTTCTGGAGTTCTCTTTGTTCAACTGAGAAAATCTAATTTAATCATCCCTGGAAGGAATGTAACATAAGCAAATTATTATTCAGTCTTTCTGCTTAAGATGATGTCACTTTCTTAGCACCATTTAAAAATTGCTGGCCCCACCTAAAGTCACTGCACAATTAATTTTAGTTGCAAATATCCAGATGAGTGTTAGGATTACCTGACAGTGGACATAAGTATAATTTATTGCCTTCATGGGGGCTTTAGAATGAAGAAATGAGATAGTGCAAAGAAACATGGTGTGGTGTGTGACACAAGACATACTCATAATGAACAGCTCTCACAAGCAGTGTTACTACTTAAATGTATCCCAGTGACATATATGGCAATTGAGACATGCCTCAGTGTCCTTCTGATTTAGAGAGTCATAATTCAGTTGATTGGTATCACCTTTCATATTCTTTGGCTATGAAGATGTGTGCCATCAGATGGTGGTTCCTCACTTTCTTAGTGCATGGTTTGAACTTCTTTCTCCTAGTGCCTTCTACAACTTTCCCCGAGCGCACTCCACCTCACTTCTCCAGAAGATAGGACAGGAGTGGGGGGCGGGGACATGCATTGCACTCACATCTTCCCTGACTTTGGTCTCTAGAAGCCAAATTAGCAGCCTGGTTCTTACAAGAAAGACCAAACCCTGAGGTTTATTTTATCTTAAAGCTCTTTTTTAAGTGGCATCTCCCAAGTCATTCACTATCACTAGATTTTTTGCTTGACAAATGCATTCTTCTTTCTCTTTCTCTTGCTCTTACATTTCACCTACTGTGTTCTTGATCTGAGACACTCTTACTCTTTGTATTTGCCTCAATAACATCATCTTATCCTTTGAAATAAGTCTCTACCCTCCAGATTCTGTCAAGTGTTCTTGCTGTATTCTATTTTTTCCCCTCATGTATAAATTCCACTGTATTATAATTACATGTCTACTGTCTTCTTCCACACTTAATTATAAGGATCTTCCAAACAATAGGTATTGTGTCTCTCCTGCTTACCACACTATAGCCAGTAACTGCACTAAGTTTATAATAGATACTCAATGAGTATTTGCTGGATTCTTAACTACAGTAAATCCAATATGGTAGAATTAGACTGATTCTCCCAGGAATATGGCATAAGACATACACAAAAGGACTCTTAGTGGTCTCAGTAATTGAGAAAATAGTGACAAGCTCATCTTGAGGTTTCCTTATAATCTTCTGCAGTTCAAAATTCAAAGTGGCTACTCTCCCAACTCAAAAAATCCAGATTTTTTTCTCAAAAACCCAGATGTTTGCATCTCATTCCCTGAAAACTCCCAGGTATCCTGGTGGTTAAGACAATGCGGTAATTTTTCTTTTGATGAGCTTCCTCAGGGCCCCATTTATGTCTCTGTTTCTCAGGCTGTAGATGAAGGGGTTCAACATGGGGGTGACTGCAGTGTACATTACAGCAGAGGCTTTCTCCTTCACAGCTGTGCGGACAGATGAAGGACACAGATAGACCCCAATGGTGGTCCCATAAAAGAGGGCAACCACAGAGAGGTGGGAGCTGCAGGTGGAAAAGGTTTTCTTCCTGCCACCTGCAGAGGGGACCTGCATGATGGCCACAATAATGCGAGCATAGGAAACCAGGATGCAGATGAAAGGTGTGGCTATCACCATCCCAGCCACAATGAGCACAAAGATCTTGTTCACAGAAGTGTCAGTGCAAGAAAGTCTGAGAAGGGGAGTGAGGTCACAGAAGTAGTGAGGAATCTTGTCACCACAGAAAACCAGGCGCATCATCAGGAGGATGTGGGTAAGGGAGATAAAGTAGGAAAACACCCATGGACCACCGGCCAACAGGCCACAAAGGCGTGGGCTCATGATAGTGGTATAATGTAAGGGGTGACATATAGCCACAAACCTGTCATAAGCCATCACAGCAATTAAGATACTGTCAACAATGCCAAAAAAATGGAAAAAGTACATTTGGGTCAGGCAACAAGGATAGGAGATAAACTTGCTCTTAGTTTGAATGTTCACCAGCATCTTAGGGACAGTGTTAGTAGCCAGGCCAAAATCAACCAAAGACAGGTTGGCTAAGAAGAAGTACATGGGAGTGTGGAGGTGAGAGTCTGAGCTGATGACCAGGATGATCAACAGGTTCCCCACTACTGTGACCACATACATGCAGAGGAACAGAGCAAAGAGGAGAGTCTCCATTTCTGGTTTCTCTGAAAGTCCTAGAAGGATGAATTCGGATATACTGGTTGTGTTCCTTTGTTCCATGGGTATAATTCCTCTGAAAGTATTGAAAGGGGGAAGTTATGTAAATGCTATAGAGATGATTTTGGAAGATTAGTTGAGAATACATCCAATTGACCATCTAGGCTAATTATGATATCAACTCATCTATTTGTTGCATCTTAGACTATTGATGAAGTGTTTAAAGCAACTCATATGTCAAAACTTGGTTCTAAGATGCTTCCCTGAATATTCTTGTTCCAGACCAAGACTGAGTTCATGCATGAATTTTTGCTGGAAAGAACCCACAAAGATTTACTTTATGATAAAACCAATTAAATCCAGAAAGAAGTAAAATCCAAGAAGCAACAGTCAGTCAACAGAGTGGTATATATGTAGAAAAAATATAAGCAAAATATTGAGTTTCAGAATTGTTAATAATTGTAGTCAGAATGTGCATGTAAACAAGACGAATAAAAATGTGAGGCAGAAATTATATTAAGATAAAAGGGAGAATTAGAATAAAAGCTGTAAGTTTCTTGTATTGAGTTGCAGGGGAACAGAAATTTTGAATATTTTGCACTTTCTACATAAAGCATACATGACTAAGGTTTAGGTGTAATCACTAAAAATTAGTATAAAACATATAACTTCTAAATTGCAGAAGAGCACAACAGAAATAAAGAGATTTTAATCAAGCCACTTTTAGGAAAGGAGGTATAAAGAAGCAAAGAAAAATCACAAACCATAGGGGTAACTACAGCAACTGTCTACATGCTTTAAACAAGTTATTAAAAGCAGAGACTCTCATGTTGGACAAAGAAACAAAATCCTAATATCTCACATGTACATGAGATACATTTAAACTATAATGACATAAAAAGATTAAGTATAAAAGAATGGTAAAGCTATAGCTAGAACTACTAACCAAAGGAAAGTTGGATAGCTTATTAATGTCAGGTAAAACATACTTAAGGCAAAAGGCATTAAAAGATAAAAGGAAGGTCATTATGTAATAACAAAGAAAAAATTCATTCAAAAGGGGAGAAAAGAGCTACTAATATGCATTTTCATAGGTTTATTCTATAAAAAGTAAAACAAACTAAGCATAGGAAAAAATTATAAACTATATCATATAGGAGATTTTATCATATCACTTTTAGTAATTGATAGATCAAGAAGACAGAATTTTCGTAAGAGTATTGAACCAGCTTGATTTGAGCACTACACTAAATTATTAGAGAATTCGCTTTTTTTTCAAGGACATATAGTAACTCTTACTACTAAAAAATACACATTAAACAAAGCATGTTCCCTGCTCAAAATATAATAAAATTAGAAATCAATAATAAAGGAGATAATTAGTCTATTCCTGTATGTTTGGTAATACTACAAGCACACTTAGAGTCAGGTATATGACAGTGACAGCAGCATGGCTGTGTGAGAAAGTCTCCAGGTCTCTCCCTTGAAGTTACAAGTTGGACAGCTATAACACAACAGAGGATTCCCTACTCAACACACAAACATGTCTGAGACTTTGTGCACTGAGACATATGGAGGTAGGAGTATCTGAGCCAACAGCAGAGATGGGGCTGGGAGGGGGCAGAACACAGACAGAAGCCATGGGCAGTCCCGCACTCCACGGTCTCAGTGGAAGTGACAGCAGCACAGGTTTGGGGTGCAATCTCCACTGTCACACTGGAGGAGCAGAGACAATAGTCGGATCTGGGTGATCAGCACAAATTGAGTATGGGTCCAGGGTCAGGGACAAAGAAGCAGCGCAAAAAAAAAAAAAAAATCTCAGCACTCCACATCCCTCCAAAACTGGACAAAGGGTTCCACAGATGCAGCAACCCACTTACTCCATCCCTGAGTCCCACACAGCAGTAAAATCCTCACTCAGCAGATTCCAAAAGGGCTAAAAAACACTTTCAAGCCTAAGTAGTCTGTATTTATTGTTGAAAAACCCTTCAGGAAGAACACAACTGTGGACACATGAACCCACTTTCCCTCCCCCTGCTCATCTTTCCCCTCCCCATCAAAGTGCAGCCTGGTAGAGACAGCTGGGTCAACGCAGACAGAGCAGCTATGCTGGTGGCTTCTGGCTATAGAAAGAGGACACTGGGAACACACTTGAAGACACATGGCCTGACACTTTCAACTGATGGGAGCGGTGCCCCTAGACTGAGGTGACTGGGTCATAAAGGGGACATCACTTTCTCAGAGAATATGAGGCATTTTCTGCAGCTGAGGCAACAATGCCCCCACAGAGATCCTGGATGCCCCAGTGGTGCAGGTAAGAGAAAATAGATCTTGCACTTCAATGCCACTTACTGGAGAGAGAGAGAGAGAGAGAGAGAGAGAGAGAGAGAGAGAGAGAAACTCCTACTTATCAACCTGCTAAACAGTGAAGTGTCAAATACTTTAAAAAGCAGATTTCATTCCAAGAAATGCCCAGGCAGAGAAATAATCCATCAAGCCTAATGAATAACAAAAGTAAAAAGGAAGTTCAGAAAGAAAATAAAAAATCTCCAGAAAATAAACTAAAAGACGTGGAAGAATGTGATCTTAATGACAGAGAATTCAAGAGTACAGAGAAATCTTCACTGTACAGTGAGAGAACAAGAGTACAGTAAAAAAAAAAAAAAAAAAAAAAATCAATGAGATACAAGAAAACTCAGAAAAGCAATTCAACAAACTTAGAAATAAAATTAATGAACAAAAAGATTACTTCACCAAAGAAACTAAAACTATAAAAAACAACAAAACAGATATTCTGGAGCTGAAGAACTCAATAAATGAGATGAAGAATGAATTAACAAGCTTAGGATTAGAGCAGACCAGATGGAGGAAAAGGTAGAAGATAGAAATAAGAAATGACTCAGGTAAAAAAATAAGAGAATCAAGAGTAAAAATAAAAAAAATAGAAAACTCTATGAAAACTATCTGACTCCATTAAAAAGAGAGCAATATAAAAATAACGAGTATACTAGAAAGAGAAAAATGGGAGAAGGGAACAGAGAGCCTATTCAAACAAATAATCAATGAGCACTTCCCAAACATATGGAAAGAAATGAATCCTCAAATAAAAGAAGCTAGAAGAACACGGAATTATCTCAACCTAAAAAGAACTTCTCCAAGGCATATTTTATTAAAACTGTCAAAAATTAATGACAGAAATAACTCTCAAGGCAGCCAGGGAAAAGATGGTAACCTGTAAATGAAACCCCATTTAATTATCATTGGACTTTTCTGAAGAAACCCTATTTAGGAGAGAATGGAATGATATATTCAAATCAATAAAACAGAGATATTGATTCGATAGACATATAAAGAGGCTTCCAGACAAGAAAAACCTAGCCCTGGCTGGTTTGGCTCAGCTGTTAGAGTGTCGGCCCGCAGACCAAAGAGTCATGGGTTTGATTCCAGCCAGGGGCATATACCTCAGTGGCAATTTTTCCCTGGCCCTGGTGGGGGTCACATGGGAGGCAGCCAGTCTATGTGTCTCTCTCACATTAATGTCTCTCTCTCTCTCTCCCTCCCTCCCTCCTAAATACATATCTATCGATAATTGAACCTACAAACCAAATGAACAAGCAGAACAGAAACAGACTCATAGATACAGAGAACTTTTTGTTGTTTGTCAGATCGAAAGAAAGTTGGGGTATGGGTAGAAAAGGTGAAGAGATTAAGAAGTATAGATTGGTTGTTAGACTGGAGAACCTCAGAGGAATGGCAGGCAGAGGGGTTAGAAGAGATAAACCAAAGAATTTTTATGCATATATGTGTAACCAATGGACACAGACAATAGTGTGGGAAGGCAGGAGAGGGGCAGGAGCAGGGAGAAGGGGGTCAATGGAGGAAAAAGTGGGAGGAATCTGTAATACTTTTAACAAGAAAAATAAATTTAAATTAAAAAAATAAAAGAGATATTACCAGCTAAAATTAATATATTGAGTAAAGTTATCCTCTAGATATAAAGGAGAAATAAAGGCTTTTACAGCCATACATAATCTAAGAGAACTTACCACCACAAGACTGGTATCACAAGAAATATTGAATGATGCTCTTCTACCTGAAATAAAAAGACAAAAGAATATAAAATTATGATCATGATGACTAACAGACAAACAGAAGCAGGAAATTGCAACTTTTGTTTGAACTAGGGTATAAAACACTTAAATATAACAAAGATCAAAGGAGATAATAACATTTTTAAAAAAGACAATAGCTACTGCAATTTGGAAATAAACTCACAGCCTAAAAATGGATAATTTGACAGCAAAAACATAAAAGGGGAGAGGAAACAGACTGATCTGCACAGGTCAATGGAGATAAGATGCAATCAGAAGAAAAAGAACTACTTTAAATATGAAATTTATTTTACATAAACCAAAAGGTAACCATGAAAAAATCTAGAACTGAAACATATAACATAAAATAGAGAAAACAGAGGAAAGTATCCTAAAGTACTACCAAACTAAAATAGTAGACAGAAACATGAGGGAAAGAAACAATGGAGGCACAGAGCTACCAGAAAACAGAATATGAAATAACTACAGAAAATTCTCATACATCAATAATTACCATAAGTTTAAATAAACTGAACTCACCAATAAAAAGGGACAGAATAGAGGGTGGGATCATAAATCAAAGCCAACATTATGCTCCCTTCAGAAGACACATCTCAGCAGCAAGGTCAAACATAGACTCAAAGTGTAGGGTTGAAAAAAGATATTCCAAGCAAATGGCATCCAGAGAAAGGTAAGTGTAACCATACTTACATATGACAAAACAGATTTCAAGATAAAAAGGTGAAAAGAGACAAATATGGACATTTTATAATGATAAAGGGAACAATACATAAAGAAGACTCATTAATATAAATGCACACAGACTTCAAGGCAAGATGGCATGTAGGTAGATGGGTGACATGCCTCCTCTCACAACCACATTAAAATTACAACTAAACTACAGAACAAACATCATTCAGAACTGCCTGAAATCTGGCTGAAGGAGAGTCCTACAACTAGGGAATTAAATAAGAAGCCATATCAAGACTGATAGGAGGAGGCAGTGATGTGGAATGGGCTGGTCCCACACTCACATATATCAGATAAAAATTGGGAGGGATATCTTAGCTGCAGAGGTCCACCCCCTGAGGTGGGAGGGGTCTCAGCCCTGCCGAAGGCCTCCATTGCAGCGTTCCAGTGCCAGAATGAGAAATCCTCATAACTTCTGTCTGTAAAAACCAGCGGGGATTGAGGCTGAGGAAAACAGAGGACTCTAGAGTCCCAGGCAGTTCTCCTTAAAGGGCCTGCACGAAGACTTACCTGAACTCATTCCCTCTGAGCTCCAGCTCTGGGGAAGCAGCTTGAAAGGCACCAGAGGCATATGGGGAGAAACTAAGTCATCTAACATCAGGGTGAGAGCTGGGGGACAGTTTTCTCCCAGACAGAAATGATGTCAGAGGCCATTATTCTTTTGATGAGTCCCCTCTCCTTCAGATTTAGCAGGTGGGCACCATATGAGTCTCCATCAACCTGGCTCACCTTGTTTTTCCAACTCTGGTGATTCCCTGAGGCTACATCCCACCCAACTTTCAGGCCCACTCAAGCTGTTTCCAGTAGCTTTTCCATATAAATAGCCTTTCTTGAGTCATGCTTCAAATTTTTCTAAAATATCTCAAACAAGCAGCATTTGGCCTCAATGTATCCTGTACCTCTCCTAAGTGGCTCTGGGCCTGGCAATAGCCTCAGCTGTGCTTGGTTCATAGCTTGGCCTCCCCTAGGTGCCTCCAAGCCCAGCACAACTAACAGAAAGACATCTGCAGATTGCTTTGTAGCTCATACCAGGTGGCCCTGGGGAGAACACAGGTAGAAGCTGACCTTGGCTTGCACGTCCCTGGAGGCCCCAGAGCCAGCACACCTGGTGGACAGCTTCAGATGATGTTAAAGCATCACCACCCAAACACCTCCACAAGTGGCACACTCAAAGGGTGGGCTCAGAGGGCACCAGAGCCCTATTGAAGTAAGTCCTGCTTTGTGGGGTGGGCCCCAGCACAGCTGATCCTCCATGGTGGTTAGAGGTTGGTTGTTGGTAGTTGAAGCCATTCTTGAGGCTGATTGGCCTGGGGATAAATTCTTCCTATTGATGTGCCAACTGCAATCAAGGCTCAACTACAAGAAGAGGGTGTACACAGCCCACATGGAAGTGGGGAGCACCTCGAGTAACCAGATTTGGTGACTGGGGAGGCTGTGTCACTGGACCCTACAGGACACCTACTACATTAGGCCACTCTCCCAAGCCCGGGAGATGTAGCAGCTCTATCTAATATATAGTAACAAACACAGAGCAGTTGCCAAAATGAAGAGATAAAGAAATACATCCCAAATGAAAGAACAGAACAAAAACCCAGAAAAAGAATTAAACAAAATGGAGTCAAGCAATCTATCAGATGCAGAGTTCAAAATACTGGTTATAAGGAATCTCAATGAACTTAGTGATAACCTCAACAGCATAAAAAAGTACCAGTCAAAAATAGAGGATATACTAACTGAAATGAAGAATAATTACAGGAAATAAACTGTAGAATAAATAAAGCTGAGAATCAAATCAATGACTTAGAATATAAGGAAGCAAAAAACACCCAATCAGAACAGCAAAAATAATGAACAATCCAAAATATGAGGCTAGTGTAAGGAGCTCTGGAACAACGTCAAGGGTACCAACATTAGGATCATGAGGGTGCCAGAAGGAGAAAAGAGAAAAAAAAAAAATTGAAAATCTATTTGAAAGAATGACAGAAAATTTCCTTAACTTGGTGAAGGAAATAGATATATAAGTCCATTAATAACAGAGAGTCCCAAACAAGATCAACCCCAAAAGGCCCACACTAAAACACATAACAATCAATATGCAAAAGGTTAAAGACAAAGAGAGAATTTTTAAAGCAACAAGAGAAAAGCAGTTGGTTGCCTACAAGGGAGCTCCCATAAGACTGTTAGCTGATTTATCAACAGAAAATTTGCAAACCAGAAGAGATTGGCAAGAAATAGTCAAAGTGATGAGAAGCAAGGACATACAACCAAGATTTCTTTGCCAAGCAAACTTATCATTTAGAATTGATGCACATGTAAAGAGTTCTTTAGACAAGAAAAAGTTACAAGAGTTAATCACTGCCAAATCAGTATTATATGAAATGTTAAAGGGCCTTCTTTAAGAAGAAAAAGAAAAAAAATGATTAAAAAAAATGAACAATACAATGGCAATAAATACATAGTTATCCACAGTTGAATCTAAAAAACAAAATAAATGAATAAAAAGAACAGAAACAGTCATAGATACAGAGAACTTATTGATGGTTACCAGATTTGGGGGGGGGGATGAGAAAGGTGAAGGGGATTGGGAAGCATGAATTGGTTTTTAGAGAATAGTTATGAGGATGTAAAATACAACATAGAGAATATGGTCAGTAATATTATAATAACTATGTATGGTGTCAGATGGGTACACAATGTTGGGGGATGATCACTGAAGCTAATGTAGGTCAACTGTAATCAACAAATAAAAATAATTTAAAATTTTAAAAAGAACACTTTTTGATATATACCTATATATGATATATAGATATAGATGATATACATAGAGATAGAGATAGAGATATATAGATAGAGATGATAGAGATAGAGATAGAGATAGAGATAGAGATAGAGATAGAGATAGAGATAGAGATAGAGATAGAGATAGAGATAGAGATATATACACATACCCACACAAACTGGGAGCACCAACTTATATAAAGCAACTACTAAAAGAACAAAAGGGAGAAACTAACAAAATCACTAGGGAACCTAAATACCCAATTGACAGGTATGGATAGATTATTCAAACAGAAAACAATTAAGAAAATATTGACCTTAAGTGATCCATTAGATCAAATGGACATTATAGATATTTATAGAGCTCTTCATCCTAGAACACCAAATTATACATTCTTCTCCAGTGTACATGGGACCTTCTCAGGGAAAGGCCATATGTTGGGACACAAAACTGGCTTCAAAAATTTAAGATTAAAATTATATCAAGTATATTCTCCCCTACAAGTCTTTAAAATTGAAATCAGATTAGGGAAGTTTTCTGCAGACTGGTGCAACCACTATGGAAAACAATATGGCATTACCTCAAAAAATTAAAAACTGATCTGCCATTTGACCCAGTGATCCTGCTTCTAGCAATATACCCTAAGAAGCCTGAAATACCAATCAGGAAGAATATATGTACCCCCATGTTCATAGCAGCACTATTTACAATAGCTAAGATCTGGAAACAGCCCAAGGGTCCATCAGTGGACAAATGGATAAAAAAGCTGTGGTACATATACACAATGGAGTACTATGCAGCTGTAAAAAAGAAAGATCTCTTATCCTTTGAGATGACATGGAGGGACCTGGAAAGTATTATCCTAAGTGAAATAAGCCAAGCAGAAAAAGACAAATACCACATGATCTCACTTATATACAAAATATAATGAACATAACAGTTTGAGAAATATGGTAGACTGAGAAACATGGAAGTAGGGCACAGACTGACATCCCTCAGAAGAGGGGGTGGGGGGGTGGGAAGAGATAAACCACAGAACTTATATGCATGTATGCATAACCAATGGACATGGACAACAAAGCCGGGGACGGGGGGGTGGGGGGGTAGTCAATGGGTTAAAAAGGAGAAACATCTGTTTTACAATGAAAATAAAGACAAATTGTCAGGAAGGGGCAACCGAAAGGCAGCCTAGAGGACCACATAACCAGGGACACTACTCAATCCTGGTAGGCTTGCGAGGACACAAGAGGTGGTCGGGGACCAGCAGCGGCCTGGGCTGGGACCAGCAGACTCGGCTGGGACGAGGGGACTCGACTGGAAGCTGCTGCCGCTGAGTGCTACACCATCGGCTGGTGCCGCAGACTCGTCCGCCCTTAGCTGGGAGCAGCGCCCTCGGGTTAAAAGTCCCAGGCGGCTCCATGACACAGAGTCTGGACAGAGGCTAAATTGGCAGCAGCCACTCACCTTGGGCTCCGGCAGAGGGAAGGTAGACTGGACTGGAACTGTGTGGGTACACTCGGGATTTGGAGAGTGCTCAGAGCTTTTGCTGAGTGCAGCCACTCAGGACTGTGGTCATCTTACTCCTTCCCAGGGCCCTGGGGAAAGGCAGTGGCCCCTCCCTCAGAGATTCCACCCCAACCAGTGGCCATTGAAATGCTAATTGAGGTCCATTAACAACCAGCATCTGGCCAGACCCTCAGAAATCCTCTTACACTGAGCACCTGAGGGTGTTTTTCAGGCAACCCAGAAACCAAGATTCTTCAGGTGACCTCAACCAATAGCCTCCAGGCAAAAAAAAAAAGCTAGAGGAAAGTTAAGACTTGACAGTGGTATTTATTTTTTATTTATTTATTTATTTTATTATTATCCTTGCCCGAGGACATTTTTTCATTTTTTGTTTAGATAGAGTGTGAGAGAGAGAGAGAGAGAGAGAAATATCGACGTGAAAGGGACACATCGAGTGGCTGCCACCCATACGACCCAACCAGGGCCGGGGACAAACTGCAACCGAGGTACGTGCCCTTAGCGGGAACCGAACCTGGGTATCTCAGGACCGCAGGCCGACGCTCTAACCGCTGAGCCAAACCGGCCAGGGCAAGACTTGACAGTGGTATTTAAAGCGGGTCCTCCCTGCCTCATCCAAACCCAGGGGAGGAAGCCACAAACATTGGAACACCAACACCCACAGGAAAAATTTGGCAGAATCCAAAGCCCACTGTGATAGCCAATGTGGTGAAAAACAGAAACAAAAGCAAAATGAAAGAACAAGAGACCTCTAACAAAGATGAGATAAATGAGGTGCAGTTAAGCAAGTTAACAGAACTAGAATTCAGAGCCATGATCTTGAGGAAGCTCAACAGCATGTGTAAGGACATGAGCACCATGAGTAAAGACATAGAAATGTTGAAAATCAACCAGTTGGAAATTAAAAATGATATATCAGAAATGAAAAACACACTGGAAGGTCTAAAAAGCAGAGTAGAGGAAGCTGAGGACCGGATCGGTGAATTAGAAGACAGGGTAGAAAAAATCAACTAATCAGAAAACCAAAAGGAAAAACGATTAAAAAACAGAAAGACAGCTTAAGAGAACTGTGGGACAACTGGAAACGTAATAATATTCACATCATAGGAGTCCCTGAAGAAGACGAAAATAAGCAAGGGTTAGAGAATATATTCAAAGAAATGGTGACAGAAAACTTTACTAATTTGGTGAAAGAAGAAGGCATTCAAATTCAAGAAGAACAGAGAGCCCCAAGTAAGAAGAACCCAAACAGACCCACACCAAGACACATCGTAATCAGCCCTGGCCAGTTTGGCTCAGCAGTTAGACCATCGGCCTGCAGTCCGGAAAGACCTGGGTTTGGTTCGGGCTAAGGGAACGTACCTCGGTTTCAGTTTGTCCCCAGCCCTGGTTGGTTGTGCGGGTGGCGACCACTCGATGTGTCCTTTTCACATCGATGTTTTTCTCTCTCTCTGTTCCTCTCTCTCCCTCCCACTCTACCTGAACAAAGAATGGAAAAATGTCCTCAGGTGAGGATAATTAAAAAAAAAAAAAGACACATAGTAATCAAACTGCCAAAAATTAAAGACAAAGAGAGAATACTAAAAGCGGCAAGAGAGAAGCAAAAGGTTACCTACAAAGGAAACCGAATAAGGCTCTCAGCTGACTTCTCACAAGAAACATTACAGGCAAGAAGGGAATGGCATGAAGTAATCAAGGTCATGAAAAACAAGGATCTGAATCCCAGACTACCCAGCAAGGCTATCATTCAAAATAGAAGGTCAAATAAAGAGCTTCACAGACAAAAAAAAAAAAAGGCTAAGGGAATACATGAGCACCAAACTAGCACTGCAAGAAATGTTAAAAGGACTGCTGTAATTACCAGGAGAAATGGGAAGGAAATAGAACCACACTAAACAAAAATGGGAATAAATACGTACATATCAATAATCACCTTAAATAGAAATGGATTGAATGCTCCCATGAAAAGACACAGAGTAGCTGATTTGATTAGAAAGCAGGACTCATCTATACATTGTTTACAAGAGACCCACCTCACAACAAAATACTCACATAGATTGAAAGTGAAGGGATAGAAAAAAAATCTTCCAAGCAAATGGAAATGGAAAAAAAAGCTGCGGTAGCAATACTCATATCTGATAAAATAGACTTCAAAATGAAGGCCATAACTAGAGACAAAGAAGGCCACTGCATAATATTGAAGGGATCTATAAAACAGGAAGATATAACCTTGATAAACATATATACACCCAATATAGGAGCACCAAAATATATTAAAAATCTTCTGGAGGACTTCAAAGGAGAAATCAACAGCAATACAATAATAGCAGGGGACTTCAACACCCCGCTGACATCACTGGATAGATCCTCTGGACAAAAAATTAGCAAGGAAACAGAGACTCTAAATGAAGCACTAGACCAAATGGATTTCACAGATATCTACAGAGAATTACACCCCAGAACTACAGAATTCACATTCTTCTCAAGTGCACATGGGACATTCTCAAAGATAGACCACATGTTAGGGCACAAACTAAGTCTATACAAGTTCAAGAAGACTGAAATCATATCAAGCATCTTCTCAGACCACAATGGCATGAAACTAGAAATCAATTGCAAGAAGAACATACAAAGACATGTGAACACATGGAAGCTACACAGCATGTTATTAAACAATGATTGGGTCACCAAGGAGATCAAGGAAGAAATTAAAAACTTCATGGAATGGAAACCATGAAAATAAAGACAGGACAACACAAAATCTATGGGATGCAGCGAAAGTAGTTCTGAGAGGGAAGTTCATAGCACTACAGGCCTACCTCAAAAAACAAGAAAAATCTTTAATAGACTATCTAACCTCACAACTTAAAGAACTGGAGGGCAAACAAAAAGAAAACCCCAGAGCAAGTAGAAGGAAGGAAATAGTAAAGATCAGAGTAGAAATAAACGACATAGAGACCAAAAAAAAACAATTCAAAGAATCAATGAAACAAAGCTGGTTTTTCGAAAAGATAAATAAGATCGATGGACCCTTAGCTAGACTCACCAAGAAACAAAGAGAGAGAACCCAAATACACAAAATCAGAAATGAAAGAGGAGAGATAACAACTGACACCACAGAAATACAAAAGATCATTAACAACTACTATGAACAATTATATGGCAACAAATATGACAATCTAAGTGAAATGGACAAATTTCTAGAAACACATAGTCTCCCAAAACTGGACCAGGAAGAGATAGAAAACTTAGAGACCAATATCAAGAGAAGAAATTGAAGCTGTAATCAAGACACTCCCAGCAAACAAAAGCCCAGGCCTGGATGCCTTCACAGGGGAGTTTTACCAAACATTAAAAGAACTGACACCCATTCTCCTCAAACTATTTCAAAAAATTCAAGAAAAAGGAAGACTTCCAAACTCGTTTTATGAAGCCAGCATAATTCTAATTCCAAAACCAGAAAAAGACACAACAAAGAAAGAAAACTATAGGCCAATATCCCTGATGCACATAGACGCCAAAATCCTGAACAAAATACTAGCAAATCGGATCCAGCAATACACCAAAAAAATTATCCACCATGACCAAGTGGGATTCATCCCAGGGATGCAAGGCTGGTACAATATTCGCAAATCAATGAACGTGATACACCACATAAATAAAATGAAGAATAAAAAGCACATGATAATATCAATAGATGCCGAAAAAGCCTTGAACAAAATCCAGCATCCATTTCTGATAAAAATGCTCAGCAATGTGGGAATAGAGGGATTATATCTAGACATAATAAAGGCCATATATGAAAGACCTACAGCCAACATCATACTCACTGGGCAAAAAATAAAAGCATTTTTCTTAAGAACAGGTCAAGGCAAGGATGCCCCCTTTCGCCACACTTATTTAACATAATACTGGAAGTCTTATCCATAGCAATCAGACAGAAAGAAAAAATAAAAGGTATCCAAATTGGAAAAGAGGAAGTGAAACTGTCATTATTTGCAGATGATATGATACTATACACAGAAAACCCCAAAGACTCCATCAAAAATTTACTAGACTTAATAAATGAATTGGGAAAACTAGCAGGATACAAAATTAACGTCAAGAAATCGATGGCATTCTTATACAACAAGGATGATCTCACAGAAAGAGCAACTAACAAAACAATCCCATTTACCATTGCAGTAAAAAAATTAAGATAGCTAGGAATAAACTTGACCAAAGAAATAAAGGACCTATTCGCAGAAAACTACAAGTCATTGAAAAAAGAAACAGAGGAAGATATGAAAAAGTGAAAGCACATACCCTGTTCATGGATTGGGAGAATTAACATCATTAAAATGTCCATATTACCCAAAGCAATGTATAAATTCAGTGCAATCCCCATCAAAATACCAACGGCATACATTACAGAATTAGAACTAGTACTTCAAAAGTTTATATGAAACCAAAAAAGACCTCAAATAGCCACAGCAATCTTGAATGGGAAGAACAAAGTTGGAGGAATCACATTACCAGATTTCAGGTTATACTACAAAGCCACTGTAATCAAAACAGCCTGGTACTGGCACAAGAACAGGCATATAGACTTGTGGAACATAACAGAGAACCCAGAAATGGACCCAAGGCAATGTGCTCAATTAATATTTGACAAAGGTGGCAAGAGCATACCGTGGAGTGAGGAGAGCCCCATTAATAAATGATGCTGGGAAAATTGGACAGCTAATTGCAGAAAAATGAAACTAGAACATCAACTTACACCATACACAAGAATAAATTCGAAATTGATAAAAGACTTAAATGTGACTCATGAATCCATAAAAACCCTAGAAGAAACTGTAGGCAACAATTTCAGACATCATACGCAGCAGAATTTTCACTGATACATCACCTAAGGCAATAGAAAGAAAGGAGAAAATGAACACATGGGACTACATCAAACTCAAAAGCTTCTGCACAGCAAAAGATACCATCATCAAAACGAAAAGGCTACCCACTGTTTGAGAGAGCATAATCGCCAATCATATATCAGATAAGGGGTTAATTTCCAATATATATAGAGAGCTCATACAACTCAACAAAAGGAAGACAAAGAACCCAATTAAAAACGGGCAGAGGAACTAAATAGACACCTCTCCAAACAGAACATACGAATGACTAAGAGACATATGAAGAAATGCTCATCATCACTAATCATCAGAGAGATGCAAATTAAAACAACAATGAGGTATCACCTCACACCTGTCAGAGTGGCCGCCATCAACAAATCATCAAACAACAAGTGTTGGTGAGGGTGTGGAGAAAAGGGGACTCTAGTGCACTGTGGTGGGAATGCAGACTGGTGCAGCCACTGTGGAAAACAATATGGTATTACCTCAAAAAATTAAAAATTGAACTTCCATTTGACCCAGTGATCCCACTTCTAGGAATGTACCCTAAGAAGCCTGAAACACCAATCATAAAGAATATATGTACCCCCATGTTCATAGCAGCACTATTTACAATAGCTAAGATCTAGAAATAGCCCAAGTGTTTATCAGTAGATGAATGGATAAAAAAGCTCTGGTACATATACACAATGGATTACTACGCAGCTGTAAGAAAGATAGATCTCCTATCCTTTGAAACTACATGGAGGGACTTGGAAAGTATCATCCTAAGTGAAACAAGCCAAACAGAGAAAGACAAGTATCATATGATCTCACTTATTTGTGGAATATAATGAACATAACAGTCTGAGGAATGGGGTAGTCCCAGAGGCGTGGAAGTGGGGTACAGACTAACAATCCCCAGAAGTGGGGGTGGTGGGGGAGAGATAAACCACAGAACTTATATGCATGTATGCATGAACAGTGGACATGGACAACAAAGTGGGGACAGGGCAGGGAGGGAGGGGGAGAGGGGAATCAGTGGGGGAAAAAGGAGAAACATTTGTAACAAAAATTAATTTATAAAAAATAAATATATTAAAATAAATAACCAAAATAAAAAATCAATCCTAAAAATGATTTTTTAAAGAGTTCACGTATTGCCCTGGCCGGTTTTGCTCAGCGGTTAGAGCGTCAGCCTGCGGTCCACAGAGACCCGGGTTCGGTTCCCACTAAGGGCATGTACCTTGGCTGCAGTTTGTCCCCGGCCCTGGTTGGGTCATGTGGGTGGCGGCCACTCGATGTGTCCCTTTCACATCGATGTTTCTCTCTCTTCCTCTCTCTCCTTCCCGCTCTATCTGAGTAAAAAATGGAAAAATGTCCTCGGGTGAGGATTTAAAAAAAAAAAAAAAAATCACGTATCACACTCCCTGACTTCAAATAACAATGCAGTGTTACAATAATCAAAACAATATGGAAAAGAGATGGCAGTGGGCAGGACCAGAGTGAGAGTGTGTGTGTGAGAGAGTGAGCAAGTGTGTGAGAGAAAGTGAGTAGACTTGAAGGTGGATCATCAAACTCATGCAGTACAAGACTCAGAGCAGAAGTTTTCTGTGCTGTTGACGAGAGCTATTGGCTACCATGGTAAGGGGCTCTTCAGGGCACTTCTCCATGCACCTGAGGGAGGTCTCACCATTTTGGAAAATCCTGGGTCTTCACTGGGAGGAGGCAGTGGGAGTGGCTAAGGCCCAGAAACCTGAGCCCACCAGTACACGTGGCACCATCAGACCAGTGGACACCCTGTGTCAACACAAACCAGTGCACAGTAGTGGAGCTGTCAAGGTACCGGTTGTGGAAACCACAAACTGCCGGAAGACCAGCACCATCCCCCACAGTAGCAGCCTGATCTAAGTTGAGATGTACCCCCAGCACCAGGGCTGGGGAGCAGACATCCATCCCCAGGCGACAAAAGCACAGACCAGAAGCAGAGAACCATCCCCAAAAACTACAGCAAAGGCTGAGCAGTAGCTGAGCCCCACCAGGCAGTAGCATTACTCAGCCGCCAGCGGTGGGACCTGGGCTCCAGAGAAAACTGTGCAACACAGCTTCCCACAAGGTCAGTGGGAAGCAGAGGATCCAGAGGGACCTGTGCAACCCAGCAGCCCACAAGAGTGGTGGAAAGCTGGGGATCCATAGGAGCCATGCAACACGGTGGCCAAAAAGAGTGGTGCAAAGCTAGGGATTCAGAGGGACCTATGCAACCAGCAGTTCACAAGAGTAGTGCAGAGCCAAAGATCCAGAGGGACCTGAGGACCCAGTGGCCCACAAAAGCAGCTGAAAGCTGGGGATCCATAGAGACCTGTGCAACACAGCACCCCACAAAAGCAATGCAGAACCAGGAATCCAGAGAAATCTGTGTGACCCAGAGGAACCTGTGCGACTCAGCATCCCACAGGAGCAGTGCAGAGGCAGGGATCCAGAGGCACCTGTGTGACCCAGCAGCCCAATGTTCTGGCAGAGAGTGCAGCTCTAACAGGGCCTGAGCAATATAGCTACAGGTGGCACCAGCGACCAGCAGGAAACATAGCTTCAGAGGGGCCCATGCAATCCAGCAGCAGAAACTACCAGGACATACCAGCACCAACCCCTAGTAGTCAATCCACTAGGATTCACAGCAGGCAAGAGGCAACATGCAACAGAACAGTCTGTGAGGTACAGAAGTCTTTTTTGATATACAGTGAGCTGCCTATGCATCCAAAAATCCCTCACCAGATCTAGAGCTACCAGATGGTTAAAATGGGGAGACATAGAAACAATACGCAAAGAAAAGAAAAAAAGGAATCTCTAGAAAAAGAACTACAAAAAATAAAAAAAAGCAAGTTGTCAGATAAAGAATTCAAAGCAATAATTTTAAGGGTGCTCAAACAATTCAGTGAGAACTACAAGCAACGTAATAAAAATAATGAAGAGCTCACTGGGAACTACTTCAGCTTTAAAAAAGAGGAAAAATCTACGCATAAAGAGGTAGAAGTTATGCATAAAAATCAAGAGGAAATTAAGAATGACATAGCTGTTATGACAAATATCTTAGAAGGGTTCAATAGTATATTAGGAAAAGCTGAAGACTGAATCAGTGACTTAGAAGACAAGGTAGAGAAAAACACACAAATATAGCAGCAAATGAAAAAAAAAGTTTAAAAAGCAGGAGGAGAGTTTAAGGGAGCTGTGAAACAATACAAAACAAAATGTAACAACATTCACATAATAGGGGTACTAGAAGGAGAAGAATCAGAAAAAGGAATAGAGAACCTGTTTGAAGAAATAATGACAAAAAATTTCCCTAAACTGGTAAAGGAAAAATCACACAAGTCCAGGAAACACAGAGAAGCCCAATCAAGATGAACCCCAGAAGACCCACAGCTAGACACATCATAATGAAAATGGCAAACATTAAAGACAAAGAAAAATCTTAAAGGAAGCAAGAGAGAGACAGAAAGTTACCTACAAGAGAGCTCTCATTAGGCTATCAGCTGATTTCTCAATAGAAATGCTGCAGTACAGAAAGGAGTGGCATGAAGTGTACAAAGTAATGTAAGGCAAGGGACTGAATCCAAGACTACTCTATCCAGCAAGGCTATCATTCAAAATTGAATAAGAAATAAAGAGCTTCACGGATAAAAAACAAACAAACAAACAAACTAAAGGAATTTACCACCACCAAACCAGCACTGCAAGAAATGCTAAAGGCACTGTTGTAAGGAGAAGAAGAAGAAGAAGAAGAAGAAGAAGAAGAAGAAGAAGAAGAAGAAGAAGAAGAAGAAGAAGAAGAAGAAGAAGAGAGAGAGAGAGAGAGAGAGAGAGAGAGAGAGAGAGAGAAACAACACAGGCATAAAATTAAAATGGCAACTAATAACTATCTATCAATAATTACTTTAAATGTAAATGGGTTAAGTGCTCCAATAAAAAAACATGGGGTAGCTGATTGAATAAGAAAATATGACCCATATATATGCTGTCTACAAGAGACCTATCTCACAACAAAAGACTCACACTGGATAAAGGTGAAGAGATGGAAAAAAATTTTCTAAGCAAATGAAAAAAAAAAAAAAGCTGGTGTAGCAATACTTATATCTGACAAGATAGACTTCAAAATGAGGGCCATAATAAGAGACAGAGAAGGTCACTACATAATATTAAAAGAATCAATCCAGCAAGAGGATATAACCCTGGTAAACATATATGTACCAAACACAGGAGCACCAAAATATATTAAAAATCTTCCGGAGTACTTCAAGGGAAAGATCAATAGTAATACAATCATAGTGGGTGAATTTAACATGCCACTGTCACCACTGGATAAATCTTCTAGACAAAAAATTAACAAGGACATAGCGTCCTTACAACAAGACCTAGATCAGTTGGACTTCATTGATATGTACAGAAAATTTCACCCCAAAACTGCAGAATATACATTCTTCTCAAGTGCACATGGAACATTCTCAAAAATAGATCACATGTTAGGACATAAAGCAAATCTCTACAAATTCAAGAATTTGAAATCATATGAAGCATCTTCTCAGATCACAGGGGCATGAAACTAGAACTCAATTGCAATAAAAACACACAAAAACATTCAAACACTTGGAGGCTGAATAGCATGTTATTAAGCAACAGATGGGTTACTAACACAATCAAGAAAGAAATTAAAAACTTCCTGGAAACCAATGAAAACAAACACACAACAACACAAAATCTATGGGACACAGCAAAAGCAGTCCTGAGGGGAAAGTTCTTAGCACTACAGGCCTATCTCAAGAAACAAGAAAAATTTCTAACTTACTTTCTAATCCTACAACTTAAAGAACTAAAAAGTAAACAAACAGAAAAACCCAGAGCTAGTAGGAAGAAGAAAATAGTAAAGGTCAGAGCAGAAGTAAAAGACATAGAAACCAAAAAAACAAAAACAAAAAAACAATTCAAGAGATCAATAAAATGAAAAGCTGGTTTTTGACAATATAAGCAAGATTGATAGACTTTTAGCCAGACTCACCAAAAAACAAAAAGAGAGAAACCAAATTTAAAAAAATGAAAAATGAAAGAGGAAAAGTAACAACTGACACCACAAAAATACAAAGGATTATCAAATAATTCTATGAACAATTACACGCCAACAAATTGGACAATCTAGGAGAAATGGACAAATTTCTAGAAACACACAGCTTTCCAAAATTAAACCAGGAAGAAATAGAAAACCCGAACAGACCAATGAAAACAAAGGAAATTGAAGATGTAATAAGGAAATTCCCAGCAAACAAAAGCTAAGGCCTGGATGGCTTCACAGGGGAGTTTTACCAAACATTCAAAGAAGAACTAATACCCATTCTCCTCAAACTATTCCGAAAAATCCAAGAAGATGAAACACTTCCAAACTTATTTTATGAGGCCAGCATAATTCTAATTCCAAAACCAGAAAAAGACACTAACAAGAAAGAAAACTATAGGCCAATATCCCTGAGGAACACAGATGCCAAAATCCATAAAAAAATATTAGCAAATCAGATGCAGCAATATATCAAAAAAGCTATTGACCATGAGTAAGTAAAAATTCATCCAAGGGATGCAAGGATGGTACAATATTCACAAAAAATAAATGTGATACACCACATAAACAAAATGAAAGATAAAAACCATATGATCATATTAATAGATGCTAAAAAAGCATTCAAAAAAATCCAGCACCCATTTCTGATAAAAATGCTCAGCAATGTGGGGATAGAAAGATCATATCTCAACATCATAAAAGCCATATATAAAAACCTACAGCCTGGCATGAAACTAGAAAACAATTGCAAGAAGAACATACAAAGACATTTGAACACATGGAAGCTAAATAGCATGTTATTAAACAATGAATGGGTCACCGAGGAGATCAAGGAAGAAATAAAAAACTTCCTGAAAACCAATGAAAATGAAGACAGAACAACACAAAATCTATGGGATGCAGCAAAAGCAATTCTGAGAGGGAAGTTCATAGCACTACAGGCCTACCTCAAAAAACAAGAAAAATCTCTAATAGACTATATAACCTCACAACTTAAAGGACTAGAGAGCAAGCAAAAAGAAAACCCCAGAGCAAGTAGAAGGAAGGAAATAGTAAAGATCAGAGCAGAAAAAAATAACATACAGAGCAAAAAAAAAAAAAAAAACAATTAAAAAATCAATGAAAAAAAGAGCTGGTTTTTCAAAAAGATAAACAAGATTGATGGACCCTTAGCTAGACTCACCAAGAAACAAAGAGAGAGAACCCAAATACACAAAATCAGAAATGAAAGAGGAGAGATAACAACTGACACCACAGAAATACAAAAGATCGTTAACAACTACTATGAACAATTATATGGCAACATATTTGACAATCTAAGTGAAATGGACAACATTCTAGAAACACATAGTCTCCCAAAACTGGACCAGGAAGAGATAGAAAACTTAAAGAGACCAATATCAAGAGAAGAAATTGAAGCTGTAATCAAGACTCTCCCAGCAAACAAAAGCCCAGGCCTGGATGCCTTCACAAGGGAGTTTTACCAAACATTCAAAGAAGAACTGACACCCATTCTCCTCAAACTATTTCAAAAAATTCAAGAAGAAGGAAGACTTCCAAACTCATTTTATGGACCCAGCATAATTCTAATTCCAAAACCAGAAAAAGACACAACAAAGAAAGAAAACTACAGGCCAATATCCCTGATGCACATAGACGCCAACATCCTGAATAAAATACTAGCAAATCGGATCCAGCAATACACCAAAAAAATTATCCACCATGACCAAATGGGATTCATCCCAGGGATGCAAGGCTGATACAATACTCACAAATCCATAAATGTGATACACCACATAAATAAAATGAAGAATAAAAAGCACATGATAATATCAATAGATGCTGAAAAAGCCTTCAACAAAATGCAGCATCCATTTCTGATAAAAACGACAGTGTGGGAATAGAGGGATCATATCTAGACATAATAAAGGCCATATATGAAAGACCTACAGCCAACATCATACTCAATGGGCAAAAACTAAAAGCATTTCCCTTAAGAACAGGAACAAGGCAAGGATGCCCAATTTGCCACTCCTATTTAACATAGTACTGGAAGACTTAGCCACAGCAATCAGACAGAAAGAAAAAATAAAAGGGATCCAAATTGGAAAGAAGGAAGTGAAATTGTCATTATTTGCAGATGAAGTGATACTATACACAGAAAGCCCCAAAGACACCCTCAAAAATTTACTAGACTTAATAAATGAATTGGGAAAAGTAGCAGGATACAAAATTAACGTCAAGAAATCGATGGCATTCTTATACACCAATGATAAACTCACAGAAAGAGAAACTAAGAAAACAATCCCATTTACCATTGTGACAAAAAAATTAAGATACCCAGGAATAAACTTGACCAAAGAAATAAAAAACCTATTCGCGGAAACTACAGGTCATTGAAAAAAGAAATAGAGGAAGATATAAAAAAGTGGAAGTACATACCCTGTTCATGTATTGGGAGAATTAACATCATTAAAATGTCCATATTACCCAAAGCATTATATAGATTCAATGCAATCCCCATCAAAATACCAACGGCATACGTCACAGAATTAGAACAATTACTTCAAAAGTTCATATGGAACCAAAAAAGACCTCGAATAACCACAGCAATCTT
The DNA here is from genome assembly GCF_014108415.1 of Molossus molossus. Taxonomy (NCBI): domain Eukaryota; kingdom Metazoa; phylum Chordata; class Mammalia; order Chiroptera; family Molossidae; genus Molossus; species Molossus molossus. The sequence continues at coordinate 75,723,297 of NW_023425377.1, read as the reverse complement.
GAAAAGGAAGAACAAAGTTGGAGGGATCACAATATCAGATTTCAGGTTACACTACAAAGCCACTGTAATCAAAACAGCCTGGTACTAGCACAAGAACAGGTATATAGATCAGTGGAACAGAACAAATAACCCAGAAATGGACCCAAGGCAATATGCTCAATTAATATTTGACAAAGATGGCAAGAGCATACAGTGGAGTAAGGACAGCCTCTTTAATAAATGGTGCGGGGAAAATTGGACAGCTACTTGCAGAACAATGAAACTAGACCATCAACTTACATTCTACACGAGAATAAACTCAAAATGGATAAAAGACTTAAATGTAACTCATGAATCCATAAAAATCCTAGAAGAGACTGTAGACAACAAAATTTCAGACATCATACACAACAGAATTTTTACTGACACAACACCTAAGGCAATAGAAACAAAGGAGAAAATGAACACATGGGACTACATCAAACTCAAAAGCTTCTGCACAGCGAAAGATACAATCATCAAAATGGAAAGGCTACCCACTGTATGGGAGAGCAGAATTGCCAATGATATATCAGATAAAGGGTTAATTTCCAATACATATAGAGTGCTCATACAACTCAACAAAAGGAAGACAAAGAATCCAATTAAAAAATGGGCAGAGGAACTAAATAGACACCTCTCCAAACAGGACATACAAATGGCTAAGAAACATATGAAGAAATGCTCATCATCACTAATCATCAGAGAGATGCAAATTAAAACAACAATGAGGTATCACCTCACACCTGTCAGAATGGCCGCCATCAACAAATCATCAAACAACAAGTGTTGGTGAGGGTGTGGAGAAAAGGGGACTCTAGTACACTGCTGGTGGGAATGCAGACTGGTGCAGCCACTATGGAAAACAATGTGGTGTTACCTCAAAAAATTAAAAATTGAACTGGCATTTTACCTAGTGATCTCACTTCTAGCAATGTACCCTAAGAAGCCTAAAACACCAATCAGAAAAAATACCCCCATGTTCATAGCAGCACTATTTGCAATAGCTAAGATCTGGAAACAGCCCAAATGTCCATCAGTAGACGAATGGATCACAAAGCTGTGGTACATATACACAATGGAGTACTATGCAGCTGTAAAAAAGAAAGATCTCTTATCCTTTGAGACTACATGGAGGGACCTTGAAAGTATCATCCTAAGTGAAACAAGCCAAACAGAGAAAGACAAGTATCATATGATCTCACTTATTTGTGGAATATAATGAACATAACAGTCTGAGGAATGGGGTAGTCCCAGAGACGCGGAAGTGGGGTACAGACTGACAATCCCCTAAAGAGGGCGGTGGTGGGGGAGAGATAAACCACAGAACTTATATGCATGTATGCATGAACAGTGGATAGGGACAACAAACTGGGGAAAGGGCAGGGAGGGAGGGGGAGGGGGGAATCAGTGGGGCAAAAAGGAGAAACATCTGTAACAAAATTAATAAATAAAAAAAAAATTTTAAATAAAATTAAATAAATTCTACAGCCAACATCACACTCAATGGGCATAAACTAAAAGCATTTCCCTTAGGAATGAGAACAAGACAGGGATGCCCACTTTTACAACCTTATTCAACAACATACTGAAAGTTTTAGCCACGGCAATTAACAAAAAATAAAATAAAATAAAAAGAATGCAAATGGGAAAGGAGGAATTAAAACTGTCATTATTTGCAGTAAAACTGCAAGTTTTCAGTAAAACTGACATAATATTGTACATAAAAACACTCTAAAGACTCCATCAAAAATTTACTAGACTTAATAAATGAATTTGGCAAAGTAGCAGGATACAAAATTAGCATCAACAAATTGATTGCATTCTTATACAGCAATGATGAACTAACTGAAAGAGAAACAAACAAACAAACAAAATCCCACTTACCATTGCAACAAAAACATTAATATACCTAGGAATAAACTTAACCAAAATAGTAAAGGACCTCTTCACAGAAAACTAGAGGTCATTGAAAAAAGAAATGGAGGAAGATATAAAAAAGTGAAAGCACATACCTTGCTAATCGATCGGAAAGATTAACATCATTAAAATGTCTATACTACCCAAAGCAATCTATAGATTCAATGCAATTCCCATCAATATTCCGACAACAACCACAGAACTAGAACAAACACTCCAAAAGTTTATATGGAACCAAAAAAGACCCCAAATAGCCTCAGCAATCTTGAAAAAACAACAACAACAAAAGTAGGATGGATCACATTACCAGATATCAGGTTATACTACAAAGCCACTGTAGTCAAAACAGCCTGGTACTGGCACAAGAACAGGCAGATAAACCAATGGAAGAGAACAGAGAACACAGAAATTGACCCAAGACAATATGCTCAATTAATATTTGACAAAGGTGGCAAGAGCATACAGCGAAGTCAAGCCAGTCTCTTCAATAAATGGTGTTGAAAAAATTGGACAGCTACTTGCAAAAAAATAAAGCTACAGCACCAACTTACATTATACACAAGAATAAACTCAACATGAATAAAATACTAATGTAACTCATGAATCCATAAAAATTCTAAAAGAAATGGAGGCAACAAAATTTCAGACAGCATAAGCAGCAGAATTCTCACTGATAGAACACCTAAAGCAAGAGAAACAAAGAAAAATATAATCACATGAGACTACATCAAACTCAAAAGCTTCTGTACAGCAAAAGAAACAATCATAAAAATGGCAAGGAAACTCACTATATGGGAGAGAATAATTGTCAATTATGCATCAGAGAAGATGTTAATTTCCAAAATATATATATATTACTCATACAACTCAACAAAAGAAAGACAAAGAACCCAATCAAAAAATTGACAGAGGCCCTAAATAGACACATCTCCAAACAGGACATACAAATGGCCAAGAGACATATGAAAAAATGCTCAACGTCACTAATCACTAGAGAGATAAGATTAAAACAACTATGAGGTATCACTTCACACCTGACAGAATGGCCACCATCAACAAATCATCAAACAACGAGTGTTGGCGAGGGTGTGGAGAAAAGAAGGCTCTAGTACACTGTTGGTGGGAATGCAGACTGGTGCAGCCACTGTAGAAAACACTATGGTGTTACCTCAAAAAGTTAAAAATTTGACCCAGTGATCCCACTTGTAGGAATATACCCTAAGAAGCCTGAAACACCAATCAGAAAAAAAATATATATATACCCCTATGTTTATAGCAGCAATATTTACAATAGCTAATATATTGACAATAGCTAATATATAACAACCCAAGTGTCCATAAATAGACAAGTGGATATAAAAGCCATGGTACACGTACTCAATGGAATACCATGCAGCTGTTAAGAAAGATCTCTTATCCTTTGAGATAATATGGAGGGACCTGGAGAGTATTATGCTAAACAAAACAAGCCTAGCAGGGCAAGACAAATATCACATAATCTCATTTATTCGTGGACTATAATAAACTAAACAAACTAATGAACAAAATTGACCCAGAGACATGGAGGTAGCATACAGACTGACAAACCTCAGAAGAGGGAGTATTGGGGGGGGGGGGAGATAAACCGCAGAACTTATATGGATAACCAATGGACACAAACAACAAAGCTGGAGATGGGGAGGGAAGAATGGGGAGGAGGGTGTTAATGTGGAAAACAGAAGAAACATCTGTAACAAAAACAAATTAATAAAAATAATTAAAAATAAACAAAAAATAAACAATATGGTAGTGATAGAAAAATTGACACAGAGACCAATGGAACAGAATTAAGAGCCAATAATTTTTGACAAAGCATCCAAAACCATAAAATGAAGAAAAGAAAACCTCTTTATGCCTTGGCCAGTTTGGCTCAGCAGTTAGAGCATTAGCCCATGGACCAAAGGGTTCTGTATTTGATTCCCAGTCAAGGGTATGTATCTGGGTTGTAGGTTTGATCCCTGGTTGCAGTTGAGGTTGTGTGGGAGGCAATCAACCAATGTGTCTCTCACAGCGATGTCTCTTTCTCTTTCTTCCCTTCCCCTCTACTCTTTCACTCTGTCTAAAAATGAATGGAAAAATAGGGTGAGGAGTGACCCGTGCAAAATTAAAAAATGAAAAAAGCCCAGCTAGTGTGTCTCAGTGGTTGAGCATTGACCCATGCACCAAGAGGTCACCAGTTCGATTCCTGGTCAGAACATATGCCCAGGTTGTGGGTCTGATTCTTAGTGGGGGGCATGCAGGAAGCGGCCAATCAGTGTTATATCTCATTAAGATTTCTATTTCTCTTTTCCATGCCCTTCCTCTCAGTCTAAAATCGATAAAGAAAAATTAGGGATTCCAAAATGGTGACAGAGTAAATGAAAGCTACACAGACCATCTCCCAGGACCAAACTGGAATTACAACTAAAATAAAGACAAATCATTGGGAAAAAGCAACAGAAAAGCAGCTTGCGAGGACCACATTACCAGAACCACTGACTCAATCCTGGTAGGATTGCGGAGGTATGAGAGGGGGGCTGGGAGCCTATGGACATCAGCAGTCTTAGCTGTGAGCAGCGCCCTCAGGGTTCAATTCCCAAGCCCGCTCCACAGTGCAAGGAGCCACAACAGAGTGCTAAAATAGCCAAAGCCACTCACATTGGGCTCCAGCAGAGGGAGGGAAAACTGGACTGGAACTGTGTGAAGACTTGAGATTTGGAGGGTGCTCAGAGATTTTGCTGAGTTGCAGCCACGCAGGGCAGAACTGTTGTCATCTTACTCCTTCCCAGGGCTCTGGTGAGAGGTGACAGCACTGCCCTTGGAGATTCAACCTCATACAACTAAGCCATTGAAATGAAAATTGAGGCCCATTACCAACCAGTATCTGCCCCACCATCAGGAAATCCCCTTTTCCTGAACACCTGAGAAGGTTTTTCATTCAACTGAGAACCCAAGGCTCCTGAAGTAACTGCTACTAATAGCCTTCAGGCAAAAAGCTAGAAGATAACTGAACCATTCCTGGGCTTGAAAATCTACCCAGGAAAGTAAGACTTGCAGCAGTGTTTAATGTGGGTCCTCTGTAGCTCATCCAAACCCTATAAAGGGAGCCACAAACAGCAGAACACCAACACCCACAGGAAAAATTTGGCAGGCTCCAAAATCCAATGAGATAACCAAAATGGTAAAACAAAGAACCAAATCCCAAATGAAAGAACAAGAGACCTCTACCAAAGATAAGATAAATAAAATGCAGTTAAACAAGTTAACAGAGCTAGAATTCAGAGTCATGATCTTGAGAAAGCTCAACAGCATGTGTAAGGACATCAACACTATGAGTAAAGATATAGAAACATTGAACATTGAAAATCAACCCATTGGAAATTAAAAACCACAAAGAAGAAATGAAGAATGACATAGCAAAAATAAAGACCACATTGGAAAAACTAACAAGCAGAGTAGAGGAAGCTGAGGACCAGATCAGTGAATTACAAGACAGGGTAGAAAAACTCAACCAATCAGAAAACCAAAAGGAAAAAAAACAATTAAAAAACAGAAAGGTACCCCATGTTTGTAGCAGCACTATTTATAATAGCTAAGATCTGGAAACAGCCCAAATGTCCATCAGTACACGAATGGATAAAAAAGCTGTGGTATATATACACAATGGAATACTGTGCAGCTGTAAGAAAGAAAGATCTCTTATCCGTTGAGACGACATGGAGGGACCTGGAAAGTATTATCCTAAGCAAAACAAGAAAAACAAAGAAAGACAAGTATCATATGATCTCACTTATTTGTGGAATATAATGAGTATAACAGTCTGAGGAATGGGATAGTCCCAGAGATGTGGAAGTGGGGTACAGACTGACAATCCCCAGAAGAGGTGGTGGTGGGGGAGAGATAAACCACAGAACTTATATGCATGTATGCATGAACAATGGACATGGGCAACAAAGCTGGGGACAGGGCAGGGAGGGAGGGGGAGGGAGGAATCAGTGGGGGGGAAAGGAGAAACATCTGTAATAATAATAAATTAATTAATTAAAAAAAAAGAATGACAGCTGAAGAGAACTGTGGGACAACTGGAAATGTAATATTTGCATCCAATGAAGAAGAAAATGAGCAGGGTTAAAGAATATATTTGAAGAAATAGTGACAGAAAACTTCCCTAATTTGGTGAAGGAAGAAGGCATTCAAATTGAAGAAGCACAGAGAGCCCCCCAAAAAAGAACCCAAACAGGCCCACACTAAGACATATAGTAATTAAAATGCCAACTAAAGACAAAAAGATAATCCTAAAGGCAGCAAGAGATAAGCAACAGGTTACTTACAAAGGAACCCCCAGAGGTTCTCAGCTGACTTCTCAACAGAAACACTACAGGCCAGAAAGGAATGGCATGAAGTAATCAAGGTCATGAAAAACAAAGATCTCAATCCAAGATTAATCTATCCAGCAAGGTTATCATTCAAAATCGAAGGTCAAATAAAGAACTTCCCATACAAAAAAAAAAAAAAAAAAGGCTAAGGAAATACATCAGCACCATACCAGCACTGTAAGATATGCTAAAATGATTGCTATAATTCGTAGAAGAAACAGGAAGAAAAACATAGCCACACTAAACAAAAAATGGCAATAAATAAGTACAATAATTACCTTAAGTGTAAATGAATTGAAGGCTCAAATAAAAAAACACAGAGTAGTTCATTGGATAAGAAAGCCTGACTCATATATATATTGTTTACAGGAGACCTACCTTACAACAAACAACTCACATAGGTTGAAAGTGAAAGGATGAAAAAAAATCTTCTAAGCAAACGGAAAGGAAAAAAAAAGTTAGTGTACAATACTCATATCTGATCAAATAGATTTCAAAATGAAGATCATAACTAGAGACAAAGAAGGCCACTACATAATATTGAAAGGATATATCCAACAGAAAGATTGAACCTTGGTAAACATATATGCACCCAATACAAGAACACCAAAATCTATTAAAAATATTCTGGAGAACTTCAAAGGAGAAATCAACAGCAATACAATCATAGCAGAGGACTTCAACACCCCGCTGACATCACTGTATAGATCTTCTAGATAAAAAATTAGCAAGGAAACAGAGACACTAAATGAAGTACTAGACCAAATGGATTTAATAGATATCTAGAGAGAATTACACCTCAAAACTACAGAATTCACATACTTCTCAAGTGCACATGGGACGTTCTCAAAGATAGATCACATGTTAGGACACAAACTAAGTCTCTACAAATTCAAGAAGATTAAAATCATATCAAGCATCTTCTCAGATCACAATGGCATGAAACTAGAAATCAACTGGAACAAGAACAAGCAAAGACATCTGAACACATGGACGCTAAATAGCATGCTATTAAACAATGAATGGGTCACTGAGGAGATCAAGGAAGAAATTAAAAACTTCCAGGAATCCAATAAAGATGAACACACAACACTAAATCTAAAGGATACAGCAAAAGCAGTTCTGAGAGGGAAGTTCATAGCACTACAGGTGTACCTCAAGAAACAAGAAAAAACTCTAATAGATTATTTAACCTCACACCTTAAAGAACTGGAAAGCAAACAGAAAGAAAACCCCAGAGCAATTAGAAGGAAGGAAATAGGGAAGATCAGAGCAGAAACAAATGACATGGAGACCAAAAAAAAAAAAAAAAAAAATTCAAAGGATCAATAAAACGAAGAGCTGGTTCTTTAAAAAGATAAACAAGATTGATGGACTCTTAGCTAGACTCAACAAGAAACAAAGAGAGAGAACCTAAATACATAAAATCAGAAGTGAAGGAGGAGAAGTAACAACAGACACCCCACAAATACAAAGGATTGTTAACAAATACTAGGAACAATTATATGGCAACAAATTCGACAATCTAAGCAAAATGGACAAATTTCTAGAAACACATAGTCTTCCAAAACTGAACCAGAAAAAGATAAAAAACTTGAACAAACCAATAACAACTAAATTAAAGAGGTAATCAAGACTCTCCCAGCAAACAAACACCCAGGCCTGGATGGCTTTACAGGGGAGTTTTACTGAACATTCAAAGAAGAACTGACACCCATTCTTCTCAATCTATTTCAAAAATTTCAAGAAAAAGGAATACTTCCAAACTTGTTTTACGAGGCCAGCATAATTCCAATTCCGAAACCAGAAAAAGACACTACAAAGAAAGAAAACTACAGGCCAATATCCCTGATGAACATAGATGACAAAATCCTGAAAAAATACTAGGAAATCAAATCCAGCCATATATAAAAATAATTATCCACCATAACCAAGTGGGATTCATCCCAGGGATGCAAGGCCGGTACAATATTTGCAAATCAATAAATGTGATACACCACATAAAGAAAATGAAGAATAAAAACTACGTGATCATATCAATAGATGCGGAAAAAGCATTCAACAAAATCCAGCACCCATTTCTGATAAAAATGCTCAGCAATCTGGGAATAGAGGGATCATATCTCAACACAAAAAAGTCCATATATAAAAGACTTACAGCCAACATCATACTCAATGGGCAAAAAATAAAGCATTTCCCTTAAGAACAGGAACAAGAAAGGGATGCTTACTTACACTCTTATTTAGCATAGTACTGGAAGTCTTAGCCACAGCAATCAGACATGAAGAAAAAATAAAAGGGATCCAAATTGGAAAGAAGGAAGTGAAACTATCATTATTTGCAGATGACATGATACTATATGTAGAAAACCCCAAAGACTTCATCAAAAACCTACTAGACTTAATAAATAAATTTGACAAAGTAACAGGATACAAAATTAACATCAAGAAATCAATGGAATTCTTATACACCAATGATGAAGTCACAAAAAGAGAAACTAACAAAACAATCCCATTTACCATAATGGCAAAAAAATTAAGATACCTAGGAATAAACTTAACCAAAGCTGTAAAGTACCTATTTGCATAAAACTAATGGACATTGAAAAAATGAACAGAGGAAGATATAAAAAAGTGGAAGCACATACCTTGTTAATGGATGGAAAGAATTAACATCATTACATTGTCCATATTACCCAAAGCAATCTATAGATTCAATGCAATCTCAATCAAAATAGCAACAACATATTTCACAGAAGTAGAAAAAATACTTCAAACGTTTATATGGAACCAAAAAAGACCACAATAGCCACAGCAATCTTGAAAAAGAAGGATAAAGTAGGCGGAATCACAATACTGAATATCAGGTTATACTACAAAGCTACTGTAATCAAAACAGCCTGGCACAAGAACATGCATATAGACCAGTGGAAGAGAAGAGAGAACCCAGGATTTGATTCAAGACATTATGCTCAATTAATATTTGACAAAGGTGGCAAGAACACACAATGGAGTAAAGACAGTCTATTCAATAAATGGTTTTGGGGAAAATTGGACAGCTACATGCAAAAAAGGAAACTAGACTATCAACTTACACCATGCACAAGAATAAACTCAAAATGGATAAAACACTTAAATGTGACCCGTGAATTCATAAAAATCCTAGAAGAAAATGTAGGCAACAAAATTTCAGACATCATGTGCAGCAGAATTTTTACTGATACTTCACCTAAGGCAACAGAAACAAAGAAGAAAATGAACACACCAGACTACATCAAACTCAAAAGCTTCTGCACAACAAAATATCCAATCATCCAAATGGAAAGGCGACCCACTATATGGGAGAGCATAATTGACAATAATATATCAGATAAGAGGTTAATTTCCAAAATATATAGAGTACACATACAACTAAACAAAAGGAAGACAAAGAACCCAATTAAAAAATGGGCAGAGGAACTAAAAAGACACCTCTCTGAAAGGACATACAAATGGCCAAGAGACATATGAAGAAATGCTCAACATCACTAATCATCAGAGAGGTGCAAATTAAAACAACAATGAGGTATCACCTCACACCTGTCAGAATGGGCACCATCAACAAAGCATGAAACAGCTTTGTTGGTGAGGGTGTGGAGAAAATGGGACTTTAGTACATTGTTAGTGGGAATGCAGATTGGTGTAACCACTATGGAAAACACTATGGTGTTACCTCAAAAAAATAAAAATTGAACTGTATTTGACCCAGTGATCCCACTTCTAGGAGTATACCCTAAGAAGCTTGAAACATCAATCAGAAAGAATATATGTACCCCTATGTTCATAGCAGCACTATTTACAACATCCCAAGTGGCCATTAGTAGATGAGTGAATAAAAATGCTGTGGTACATATACACAATGGAGTACTATGCATCTGTAAAAAAGAAAGATGGCTTATCCTTTGAGACGACATGGAGGGACCTGGAGGGTATTATTTTAAGCGAAACAAGCCAAGCAGAGAAAGTCAAATATCACATGATCTCACTTATTTGTGGAATATAATGAACTTAACAGTCTGAGAAATTGGGTAGACCCAGAGACATGGAAGTAGGGTTCAGACTGACAATGCTCAGAATAGGGGCTGTTGGGGGGAAGGAAGGGATAAACCACAAAACTTATATGGATGTATGTATAACTGATGGACTTGGACAACAAAGCTGGGTATGGGATGGGGGAATGGAGAGGAGGTTATCAATGGGGGAAAAAAAGGAGAAACATCTGTAACAAAAATAAATTAATAAAAAATTTTAAAAAAAGAAAAATTATATTCAAAAAAAGGACATGCCACCTTCTCTTTAAAGAAAGAATGAATGAATGAAGAAGGAAGGAAGGAAGGAAGGAAGGAAGGAAGGAAGGAAGGAAGGAAGGAAGGAAGGAAGGAAGGAAGAGAGAGAGAGAGAGAGAGAGAGAGAGAGAGAGAGAGAGAAAGAGAAAGAAAGAAAGAAAGAAAGAAAGAAAGAAAGAAAGAAAGAAAGAAAGAAAGAAAGAAAGAAGCTCTTCAATAAAAGCCACATGCAAAAAAATAAAACTGGACTGTTATTTGACACTACACATAAAAATTATTTCTAAATGGTTCAAAAATCTAAATATAAGACTTGAAAGAATAAAGTACATAGAAGAGAACTTAGGTGCTAAACATGGACTTTGGTCTCAGAGAGGATTTTATGAATTTGATCTCAAAGACAAGGAAAGAAAAAGAGGGGCTATATCAAACTAAAAAGCTCTTCACACCAAAAGAAACCATAAACAAAACAAAAAGGCAACCAATAGAATGGAAGAAGATATTTCAAACAATACTTCCAGTAAGAGGCTCATATTCAAAATAAATAAAGAACTCATACAACTCAACAACAGAAAAACAAACAATCTGATTTTTAAATTGGGCAGAGGACCTGAACAGGCACTTTTAACAAGAAGTTATGCAAATGGCCAACAGACACACAAAACAATGCTCAACTTTACTAGCCATCAAGAAAATGCAAATAAAAAACACAATGAGGTACCAACTCTGCATCTGTTAGAATGGCTATTCTGAACAAGACAAGAAATAACAAGTGTTAGAAAGGATGTAGAGAAAAAGGAACCCTTATACACTGCTGGTGGAAATACAGATTGAAAGACACTATGGAAAACATTATGGATGTTCCTAAAAAATATTAAGAATAGAACTATCATGTGACTCAGAAATCCCTCTTATGGCATCTACCACCAAAATTTGAATACACTTATTAATAAGTATATATCCCTATGTTCCCTATACCATTATCCATGATAGCTATGATAGGGAACAACCTAAGTGTTCTTTGATGGATGATTGGATAAAAGAGATGTGACACATATGTTCAATGGAATACTACTTAGCCATAAGAAAAGATGAAGTACATTTGAGACAATATGGATAGATCTTGAGAGTATCATGCTAATCAAAATAAGTGAGATGTGGAACTTCCGGTCAAGATGGCGGTTTAGGTAAATGCAGTATTGCGTCCTCCCATAACCACATCAAAGTTACAATTAAACTACAGAACAACTATCATTCAAAACCACCTGAAATCAAGCTGAATGGAAGTCCTACAACTACAAAATTAAAGAAGCAGCCACATGGAGCCTGGTAGGAGGGGCAGAGGCAGACAGGTTGGTCCCACACCCATGTGTGGCTGATAAAAATCAGGAGGATACCTTGGCTGGGAAGGTCCACCCTGAGGACTGACGGGTCCCCATCCCACACCAAGCACCCAGCTCAGGGTACCAGTACCAGGAAGAGAAGTCCCCATAACTTCTGGCTGGAAAAACCTGCAGGAACTGAGGCTGAGGGAGGCTGAGGTGGCTAGAGCCCCAGGCAACTCCTCTTAAAGGGCCCACACACAGACTTATTGGACTCACTCCCTCTAAGCTTGGAGGGGAGGCAGCTCGAGGGGCACCAGAGGCATACAGGGAAGAACTGAGCTGTTTGACATTGGAGCGAGGGCTGGAGAGGGGGATTTCTCCTGGACAGACAACTGTCAGAGGCCTTTGTTCCTTTGGTGAGCCCTTCTCTGGGGTGGCAGACAGCCGCCATATCTGAGACTCCAGCAACCTGGCTCACACTGGTTGCCCCGCCCTGGTGATTCCCTGAGGCCCCACCCCACCCAACTTTCAGGCCCACCCAAGCTGTTGCCACTTGCTTAACCATAGGATTGGCCTGTCTTGGATCCTGCTTCAGATTTTTCTAAATTCTTTCAAACAAGCAGAATCTGGTCTCAGCTAGCCCCATACCTCTTGTTAAGTAATACATAGAAACAAACATAGGAGGCAACCAAAATGAGAAGAAAAAGAAACAGGTCCCAAATGAAAGAACAGAACAAAACCCCAGGAAAATAACTAAGCGAAACAGAGATAAACAACCCAACAGATGCTGAGTTCAAAATACTGCTTATAAGGATGCTCAATGAAGTTAGTGAGAACCTCAGTGAACTTAATGAGGGCCTCAAGAGCATAAAAAAGGACCAGTCAGAAATGAAGGATGCACAGTCAGAAATGAAGGAGGCACTAACTGAAATAAAAAATAATATACACAGATTCGATAGAAGAGTAGGTAAAGCCACAAAGCAAACCATTAACTTGGAATATAAGGAAGCAAAAAACACCCAATCACCTAGGAATAAACTTAACTAAAGAAATAAAGGACCTATTCTCAGAAAACTACAGGTCATTGAAAAAAGAAATAGAGGAAGATATAAAAAAGTGGAAGCACATACCCTGTTCATGGATTGGGAGAATTAACATCATTAAAATGTCCATATTACCCAAAGCAATGTATAAATTCAGTGCAATCCCCATCAAAATACCTATGGCATACGTCACAGAATTAGAACAATTATTTCAAAAGTTCATATGGAACCAAAAAAGGTCTTGAATAGCCACAGCAATCTTGAAAAGGAAGAAAAATGTTGGAGGGATAACAATACCAGATTTCAGGTTATACTACAAAGCCACTGTAATCAAAACAGCCTGGTACTGGCACAAGAACAGGCATATAGACCAGTGGAACAGAACAGATAACCCAGAAATGGACCCAAGGCAATATGCTCAATTAATATTTGACAAAGGTGGCAAGAGCATACAGTGGAGTAAGGACAGCCTCTTTAATAAATGGTGCGGGGAAAATTGGACAGCTACTTGCAGAACAATGAAACTAGACCATCAACTTACATTCTACACGAGAATAAACTCAAAATGGATAAAAGACTTAAATGTAACTCATGAATCCATAAAAATCCTAGAAGAGACTGTAGACAACAAAATTTCAGACATCATACACAACAGAATTTTTACTGACACAACACCTAAGGCAATAGAAACAAAGGAGAAAATGAACACATGGGACTACATCAAACTCAAAAGCTTCTGCACAGCGAAAGATACAATCATCAAAACGGAAAGGCTACCCACTGAATGGGAGAGCAGAATTGCCAATGATATATCAGATAAAGGGTTAATTTCCAATACATATAGAGTGCTCATACAACTCAACAAAAGGAAGACAAAGAATCCAATTAAAAAATGGGCAGAGGAACTAAATAGACACCTCTCCAAACAGGACATACAAATGGCTAAGAAACATATGAAGAAATGCTCATCATCACTAATCATCAGAGAGATGCAAATTAAAACAACAATGAGGTATCACCTCACACCTGTCAGAATGGCCGCCATCAACAAATCATCAAACAACAAGTGTTGGTGAGGGTGTGGAGAAAAGGGGACTCTAGTACACTGCTGGTGGGAATGCAGACTGGTGCAGCCACTATTGAAAACAATATGGCATTACCTCGAAAAATTAAAAATTGAACTTCCATTTGACCCAGTGATCCCACTTCTAGGAATATACCCTAAGAAGCCTAAAACACCAATCAGAAAGAATATATGTACCCCCATGTTTGTAGCAGCACTATTTACAATAGCTAAGATCTGGAAACAGCCCAAGTGTCCATCAGTAGACGAATGGATCACAAAGCTGTGGTACATATACACAATGGAGCACTACACAGCTGTAAGAAAGAAAGACCCCTTATCCTTTGAGACTACATGGAGGGACCTGGAAAGTATCATCCTAAGTGAAACAAGCCAAACAGAGAAAGACAAGTATCATATGATCTCACTTATTTGTGGAATATAATGAACATAACAATCTGAGGAAGGGGGTAGTCCCAGAGACGTGGAAGTGGGATACAGACTGACAATCCCCTAAATAGGGGGATGGTGGGGAAGAGATAAAGCACAGAACTTATATGCATGTATGCATGTGTATGCATGAACAGTGGACATGGACAACAAACTGGGGAAAGGGCAGGAGGGAGAGGGAGGGGGGAATCAGTGGGGGAAAAAGCAGAAACATCTGTAACAAAAATTAATTAATAGAAAAATAAAAATAAAAACACCCAATCAGAACAGTAAAAAGAAAAAAGAATCCAAAAAAATGAGGATAGTGTAAGGAGCCTCTGGGACATCTTTAAGCGTGCCAACATTCGCATCTTGAGGTTGCCAGAAGGAGAAGAAAGAGAACAAGAAATCAAAATCCTATTTGAAACAATAATGGCAGAAAACTTCCCTAACTTGTTGAAGGGAACAGATATACAAGTCCAGGAAACATAGAGAGTCCCAAACAAGATGAATCCAAAAGGCCCACCCCAAGGCACATCATCAAAAATGCAAAATTTTCAAGACAAAGAGAGGATCTTAAAAGCAGCAAGAGAAAACCAGTCATTTACTTACAAGGGAGTTCCCATAAGACTGTCAGCTGATTTCTCAAAAGAAACTTTGCAGGCCAGAAGGGAGTGGCAAGAAATATTCAGAGTGATGAAAAGCAAGAACCTACAACCAAGATTACTCTATCCTGCAAAGCTGTCATTTAGAATCTATAGCCATATAAAGGGTTTCCCAGACAAGAAAAAGTTAAAGGAATTGGTCACCACTAAACCGTTACTATATGAAATGTTGAAGGGACTTTTTGAAGAAAAGATAAAATATATGAACAAACAAAATGGCAATGAATACTTATCTATCGATAACTGAATTTACAAACAAAATGAACAGACATAACAGAAACATTCTCTTAGATACAGAGAACATTTTGTTGGTTGCCAGATGGGAGGAGTGTTGGGGGAATGGGTGAAAAAGGGTGAAGGGATTAAGAAGTACAAATTGGTTGCTAGACTGACAAACCTCAAAGGGAAGGAGGGTTGGGGGGAAGGTAGGAAAAATAAACCAAAGAACTTATATGCATAACCATTGGACACAGACAACAGTGTGGGAAAAGGCAGGAGGGGGGCAGGAGTGTGTAGGTGGGGGTCAATGGAGGGAAAAAGTGGGGATATCTGTAATACTTTCAATCATAAAGATAAATTTTAAAAATAAGTGAGATGTAAAAGGACAAGAACCATATGATTTCACTCATATGTGGGATATATATTAGACAGCAACAAACAAAACCAAAAAAGCCTCATAGATACAGACAACAGTATGGTAGTTACCAGAAGGGGAAGGAATGGAGGGTGAAAAAGAAACTAAAGAGCATCAAATATATGGTGATGAAAGAAGACGTATGTTTTGGTGGTGAACACAATGCAATATACAGATAATTTATTATAGAATTGTACACCTGAAACATATAATATTATTAATAAATGTCACCTAATATATTTAATAAAAAATATTTAACCCTTCTAAATTGTATGCATCAAAAAGGACATCATCGACATTAGAAAATATTTATAATTTCTTAGAAACCTACCTATCAAAACAAATGCAGATGAAGCAGTATTTAGAGGTAAATTTATATTCTCAAATGCATAATTTAAAAAAGAAAGCTTAAGACTTATAAAACTATTGAAAGTCAAAAGAGAAGACGTAAATTATATACAGATTATATAATCCTGCTTGCTCAGCTCACGATCTTGTTTCCCTTTTATGAAAATTTACTGGGTAATGTCTCCAAGATGACAGGATAGTTTTCTATCTTTCCCACAAAGAACTTCAACTTTGACAATCACCCATAGACAAGTATAACTTTGTGAGAGTCTGGGATCCAGTGGGGAAGTTTCAGCACACAACTGGAGCAAAAATAATCTGAGATTGGACACTTTGAAGATAATAAGAGACACAGTTTGTTAAGCAATGTCACCTCTTCCCCAAGCAGCACAGTTCAATGCCAGAAGAGACCCCTTTAGCCCTTGATTCTCCTATAGGTGGAAAGTCAGAGTGTATGAGTGAGTGTCTGGCTCCCTTGGCTGTGCAGGATGTTGCCAAACAGGCCCACTTCTTTTTTGTTCCATCCAGAAGACGAGGGTGAGCTGCATGACTCAGGGCAGGGAGAGACTGAGAGCATAGCAGGCAGGGCTTGAAATACATCAAAGGGACACAAATTCTACTAACTGCTTCACAGTTTTCATCAGGTAGCCCAACTACATAATTTTGGGGATGCCTCATCTGTGGAACCCCAACTGGCCTATAGGCTCACCCAGCACTTCACACAACTCACCCTTCCATACACATGTCCCATGAGTAGTTCCCTGTAGGTGTCCCCAAGAGTAACAAGTACAAGTTTCTGTAGATTGCTAGTGAACATGTGCTAAAAGCCAGCCTGACTCTGAGGTTAAGGAGAAAATGCACTCTTGAACATTTCAAGGCACTACCCCAGGAAAAGCAAACAGGTGGTTGCTAGCACTTGGCCTAGCTTTGCAAAATCAAGAGAAGGTATACAATCTTAAGAATTCCCCCACAAGAGTGAACAAAAAGTGTAAAGCAGGTGTATCCACTTAGAAGTTCTAATAAAACTCTGGCCTGGGTGGCTCAGTTGGTTGGAGCATCATCTCATACACCAAAAGGTTTTGGGTTCAATTCCTGGTCAGGGTACATACCTAGGTTTCAAGTTCCATTCCTGTAGAGGCTCATCCAGGAAGCAACTAATCAATGTTTCTCTCTCACATCTATGTCTCTGTCTCTCTCTCTCTCTAAAATCAATAAAAACATATCCTTAGATGAGGATTTAAAAAAAGTTCTAACAAAGCCCAAGAATACCTAGAAAGTTTGACAAAAGTATTTTTATCTCAAAGCAAATTAGTAAAGACTGGTAGAAGTTACAGAAGAACTAATACCCATTCTCCTCAAACTATTTCAAAAAACTCAAGAAGAAGGAAGACTTTCAAACTCGTTTTATGAGGCCAACATAATTCTAATTCCAAAACCAGAAGAAGACACTACAAAGAAAGAAAACTACAGGCCAATATCCCTGATGAACATAGACACCAAAATTCTGAACAAAATACTAGCAAATCTAATGCAGCAATACATAAAAAAAAGTATTCACCATGAACAAGTGGGATTCATCCCAGGGATGCAAGGCGGGTACAATATTTGTGAATCAATGAATGTGATACACCACATAAACAAAATGAAAGATAAAAATCATATGATCATATTAATAGATGCTGAAAAAGCATTTGACAAAATCCAGCACCCCTTTCTGATAAAAATGCTCAGCAATCTGGGAATAGAGGGATCATATCTCAACATAATAAAGGCCATATGTGAAAGACCTACAGCCAACACCATACTCAATGGGAAAAAAATTAAAAACATTTCCCTTAAGAACAGGAACAAAGCAAGGATGCCCACTTTTGCCACTCTTATTTAACATAGTACTGGAAGTCTTAGCCACAGCAATCAGACAGGAAGAAAAAATAAAAAGGATCCAAATGGGAAGGGAGGAGGTGAAACTGTCATTATTCACAGATGACATTATACTATATGTAGAAAACCCCAGACTCCATCAAAAATTTACTAGACTTAATAAATGAATTTGGTAAAGTAGCAGGATACAAAATTAATGTCAAGAAATCGATGGCATTCTTATACACCAATGATGAACTCACAGAAAGAGAAACTAAAAAAACAATCCCACTTACCATCGCAGCAAAAAAGTTAAGATACCTAGGAATAAACTTAAGCAAAGAAATAAACCTATTTGCAGAAAACTACAGGTAAATAAAAAAAGAAATAGAGGAAGATATAAAAAAGTGGAAGCACATACCTTGTTTATGGATTGGAAGAATCAACATCATTAAAATGTCCATACTACCCAAAGAAATCTATAGATTCAATGCAATCCCCACAAAATTTCAATGAGGTACTTCACAGAACTAGAACAAATACTTCAAAAGTTCATATGGAACCAAAAAAGACCTTGAATAGCCACAGCAATCTTGAAAAAGAATAAAGTTGGAGGAATCACATTACCAGATTTCTATACTACAAAGCCACTGTAATCAAAACAGCCTGGTAATGGCACAAGAACAGACATATAGACCAGTGGAACAGAACAGAGAACCCAGAAATGGACCCAAGGCAATATGCTCAATTAATATTTGACAAAGGTGGTAAAATTTTTTTAAAGGTCAAACTATAGAAACAGTAGAATGGTGGTTACCAGCAGCAGGGGGGAATGAGGAGATGCTGGTCCAAATGTACAAACTTTTAGTTATACAATGAATAAAATTTGTTAATGTACAACATGATGACTATAGTTAATAATGCTATATTGTATATTTGAAATTTTCTAAGAGAGTAATCTTAAGCATTCTTACGTTGGCTCTCTTTACATTAGCAATTTTTGTCCCATGATTCTTTGAAGATAGTGGTAAAACTATAGGTCCTCTCCTCATAGAACAATGTACATTTTGGCATTTCTTTAGATAGCATTTTAGGGTGTTCATGAACTGTCCTAAACTCCAAGTCAAGAGCTACTTTAAAAAACTTTGTCTGTAGAAGTTTCCTGCTTTTCAAAGTTGATTCTCAGACTTACAATTCCAGACTCCTAGCACCCTTACCTGAAATTCTACCTGCAAGCTCAGTATTTCCCCTAGATAATTTGCATGAATGCAGTGTAGAATGAGGAATAGCACATAGATAATTAGATTCAGATTGACCAGGATTCAAATCCTGGCCCCATTACTTAGTGACTATTAACTTCTCTAAACTTCATTTTCTGTATCTTTATACTTGGGAGAAATAATACCCACCTCAGGTTTTCTTAAAAGATGAAATAAAGTAACACATGGAAATTGACTGATTTAGTGCTCAGCAATGTATGACAGTCTCCACCAACATTTGCCAGTCACCTCTGATTTTAAGGAAGAGCTGTGAAAAGAAACACCTGAGTATGACTCATGGGTTCACCACTTACTAGCTGGGTGATGTTGAGCAAGTTGCTTAATCACTATAATCTCACTTTCTTTGTCAAAAGGAAATGATAATAACGGTGTATAACTTACAGGGTTGCTTTGAGGCTTAATTAAGATATTTATATAAAATTGTCTACAGTGTCAGACATAAAATAATACAGTAAAAGGCCATGATTCCCCTTTCTCCTTCCTCCCGGTTGGCATGTTCACTATGTAAAAATAAGGTTTATTTTCTCCTGGGGCCTCTATTTCCATGAATGAGATCACCATTTCTCCAGACACCTATGATTAATATTTTGACTCTTCCTCTCTCATTTATTCCACTGCCAAAACCAACCTGTCAACAACTTGCTACATCTTCCACAAGTTGAACATGACATTTTTGTTCTCACATTCCATATACCTGCATCCGAAACCCAGGCTCTCACTAGTTATATGTTGCCAAGTACTCATTTTTAATTAACACTCCTGCATTCATTCTCTCTCCTCAAAACCATCCTGAAATCACTGCCAGATTAATTTCCATGAAGCAGAGCTCTGACCAAATCACTTATATTCATTTTTATTCATTTACTCACTTATTCCATAAACAATTATTGATGGTTGCCATATACCAGGATTTGGGCTGAATGATGGAAAGAAAGACTTGAAATGACATCGATCCAGTCCTCCAGATACTCGTGTCTTTGTTCATTTTTGTGACCAGCATCTTGTCCAGGATATAGAAAGGCATGAACAATTGTTTAATAGACCCATAAATAAATAATGATTTCTTTTCATTGATTGTCTCCTGGTTGCACATATAATAAAATGGATACACAAGGAGATTAACAAAAATCAAGCAGGGTTTCACAGAACTAAGCCAAGCAGTTTTAATCTAGAGCTTGTACTCTTCATCTCCATAATTTCAGGAACTGTGAATGAATTAATGAATTCACAGTTGAGGCTCAAGAGGCATTTATCAAATTTGAGGGAAATAGACATGAGAAATATTCTGTGAGAATCATGAGTACTCAGGAAACATAGCTGAATCAGGCAGCAATTCTTGAAAAGTCTGGTGTCTACACAACAGACTTTATAAATCACTATTGTTTACTGAACAAAGTCCAAATGTTTAACTTCAAATTATAAAAATCTCCTGATTTACCACAAATTATATACCATTTGCTTTATTTACTACTGCCATCCTAAAATTATGTTTTTTACAAGCTTTTGGGGGCCAATATACCAATGCGCCTCACAACCCATCCTTTACTACTATTTCTTGTCTCCATGCTCGTTCCCACTTCTTATTACTTAATAAATACCTAGTGTGCTCCTAGAACTACAACAGACATGTTGTCCTAAAAACAAACTGTGAGGTACAGGTTATAATCCTCATTTTGCAGACAAGATAACTGAGGCTCAAAGAGAATGTGTAGCTTCCACAGCTATTAAATGGGAGCTTGGTTCCAACCAAATGTTTGTCTGCATGAATCCAAAGCTCACAGCCTTTCCACTGACCAATGTGGCCCTCTGTGTTCTCTATTCCTGGAGTTCCTTGGCTCCCTCATCATCCTCTATAAAATTTCTCTACAGAGTCCCCCTGTCAAAGGTGATTTCTTACTCAGCATCCTGAATTCAGATTAGAGGTTATGCCACTCTGTGGCTCAGACAACATTCTACTTTATAGTTTCATGATTTTACTGAAAGGTTCAGATGATTTTTTTTTAATCTTAGAGGGGCTAGTAAATACCCAACTGACTAAATTACTGAGCCAATAAGTTGATCTCACATGTTGCTCTGCACATCTAAGCTACCACCCACTCCCATCCTTCCACAGCTCGGGAAAGTTCATGTTGCAGGAACCAGGAGACTAATATGTTGATTTCATCCTGATGAGGCTTTACTCAAGGAAGCACAACTCCTCTCCCACATAAAACCCCAGAAGTTGTTGTCTGGGGTATCTCAGCTTGGAAATATCAGGAATCTAAGTGGACTTAGAGATTTGATGATGGAAATAACTCAAACTTATGTTTATGGACATTTAGTGGAAAAAATTCTTCTTTGTGGGCTTGGAAAAACAGGTTTAATGACTAAGACTTGAGCTACAAATCACCAGGCTTTGGAAACTGCTAGCTAGCATCACAGCTGGACCATGTTGAGCCAGGTAGGTAAGTGTGATTTGTTGAATTCAGGCCTGGGAATTGGGTGCTGAATTGACCCAGGTAAAATCTTCCAGTTCTTTTAGAACACAGAGGCTCATCTCTCTCCCTTTCTGCCACCAGCATTTCCTCCAAGTGCTCTCAAACTCTCTCTCTCTCTGCTTTTCCCCTCCCTTCCTTTCTTCCTCCCTCCCCCTCCCTCTCTCTGCCTTCCTCTCTCACTCCCTCCTTCCCTCCCCACCCTTCCTTCATTCTTATCCTTCAAGTCCACTTACTGGGCCAGCTATTTTTCTCCTCCTGACATTATCACTGAGATATGAGTCAAGCTTGTCTTAGTTCATTCCCTGGTATGAAGTTAGATCTTGGAGACAGAGGGATGCCTCATACAGGCACAAGTAGATATTCTCCTGGCTCAAAGAAGAAGAGCTGGAGTGGAAGATCAATTATAGAAAGTGAGGGAATATTTATAATTTCTGGGCCAATGAGAAGTCAATTCCCAAGGCTCCTTGTTAGACAAATTGTCCAATTTCACCTCTATTCCCTGAACAGTTCAGTTTCCTATGGGAGCTGGGACATGACAGTAAGAAGTCTATATTGATAATTTTGGGTCTTCAGGAGCCAACTTGGGGCAAGCTATATGTTTCCCTACTTGCTCTTCACCTTCTTTTCAGGGAACAAACTCTCCTAGTTTCCTAAACTCTGCCTTTCTAAGGTCCAGAGCTGCTCATAGAGAAAGTTGCCATTCTTTATTAAAACAGTGTTGCTCTTTATTATGTCGAGATAAAATCCCTCTATTCCCACATTGCTGAGTGTTTTTATAAGAAATGGATGCTGGATTTTGTCAAAGGCTTTTTTTGGCATCTATTGATATGATCATGTGGTTTTTATTCTTCATTTTATTTATGTAGTATATCACATTTATTGATTTGTGAATATTGTACCAGCCTTGCATCCCTGGGATGAATCCCACTTGGTCATGGTGAATAATTTTTTTGATGTATTACTGGATCCGATTTGCTAGTATTTTGTTCAGGATTTTGGTGTCTATGTTCATCAGGGATATTGGCCTGTAGTTTTCTTTCTTTGTAATGTCTTTTTCTGGATTTGGAATTATAATTATGCTGGCTTCATAAAATGAGTTTGAAAGACCTACAGCCAACATCATACTCAATGGGAAAAAATTAAAAGCATTTCCCTTAAGAACAGAAACAAGACAAGGATGCCCACTTTTGCCACTCTTATTTAACATAGTACTGGAACTCTTATCCACAGCAATCAGACAGGAAGAAAAAAATAAAAGGGATCCAAATTGGAAAGGAGGAAGTGAAACTGTCATTATTCGCAAATGACATGATACTATAGGTAGAAAACACCAAAGACTCTATCAAAAATTTACTAGGCTTAATAAATGAATTTGGCAAAGTAGCAGGATACAAAATTAATGTCAAGAAATGGATGGCATTCTTATACACCAATGATGAACTCACAGAAAGAGAAACTAAGAAAACAATCCCATTCACCATTGCAGTAAAAAAATTAAGATACCTAGGAATAAACTTAACCAAAGACATAAAGAACATACAGGCAGAAAACTAAAGGTCATTAAAAAGAGAAATAGAGGACGATATAAAAAAAGTGGAAGCACATACCCTATTCATGGATTGGAAGAATTAAAATCATTAAAATGTTCATACTACCCAAAGCAATCTATAGATTCAATGCAATCCCCATCAAAATACCAATGGCATAATTCACAGAACTAGAACAAATACTTCAAAAGTTCATATAGAACCAAAAAAACCCTCGAATAGCCACAGCAATCTTGAAAAAGAACAAAGTTGGAGGAATCACATTACCAGATTTCAGGTTATAGTACAAAGCCACTGTAATCAAAACAGCCTGGTACTAGCATAAAAACAGGTATATAGATCAGTGGAACAGAACAGAGAACCAAGAAATGGACCCAAGGCAATATGCTCAATTAATATTTGACAAAGGTGGCAATAACATACACTGGAATAAAGACAGACTCCTTAATAAATGGTGCTGGGAAAATTTGACAGCTACATGCAAAAAAAATGAAGCTAGACCATCAACTTACAGCCTACACAAGAATAAACTCAAAATGAATAAAAGACTTAATTGTGACTCATGAATTCATAAAATCCTAGAAGAAACTGTAGGCAACAAAATTTCAGACATTATGCGCAACAGAATTTTCACTGATACATCCCCTAAGGCAACAGAAACAAAGGAGAAAATGAACACATGGGACTATATCAAACTACTTCTGCACAGCAAAAGACACAATTATCAAAATGGAAAGGCAACCCACTGTATGGGAGAGCAGAATTGCCAATGATATATCAGATAAGGGGTTAATTTTCAATACATATAGAGTGCTCATACAAATCAACAAAAGGAAGACAAAGAAGTCAATTAAAAAATGGGCAGAGGAACTAAATAAACACCTCTCCTAACAGGACATACAAATGGTCAAGAGACATATGAAGAAATGCTCATTATCACTAATCATCAGAGAGATGCAAATTAAAACAACAATGAGGTATCACCTCACACCTCTCAGAGTGGCCGCCATCAACAAATCATCAAACAAGTGTTTAGGTGGGTGTGGAGAAAAGGGGACTCTAGTACACTGCTGGTGGGAATGCAGACTGGTTCAGCCACTATGGAAAACAATATGGCGTTACCTCAAAAAATTAAAAATTGAACTTCCATTTGACCCAGTGGTCCCACTTCTAGGAATATATCCTAAGAAGCCTGAAACACTAATCAGAAAGAATATATGTACCCCCATGTTTGTAGCAGCACTATTTACAATAACTAAGATCTGGAAACAGCCCAAATGTCCATCAGTTGTTGAATGGATAAAAAAGCTGTGGTACCTATACACAATGGAGTACTATGCAGCTGTAAGAAAGAAAGATCTCTTATCCTTTGAGACTACATGGAGGGACCTGGATAGTGTCATCCTAAGCAAAAAAAGCCAAACAGAGAAAGACAAGTATCATATGATCTCACTTATTTGTGGAATATAATGAACATAACAGTCTGAGGAATGGGGTAGTCACAGAGATGTTAAAGTGGGGTACAGACTGAAAATCCCCAGAACAGGGAGTGTGGGGGAGAGAAAAACCACAGAACTTATATGCATGTGTGCATTAACAATGGACATGGACAACAAAGTTGGGGACAGGGCGAGGAGGGTGTGGGAAGGGGGAAATCAGTGGAGGGAAAAGGAGAAACCTCTGTAATAAAAATTAATTAAATAAATAAATAATGCAAAACAAAACAAAAAGAAAATAGAAACAATTAGCTGTATGTAAATAGGAATCTAGCATGTTGCCCAAAGCAATAAATATTTAGAGAAGTTATACTCCAGTAATTAAATTATGTTTTGACCTGTCAAGAGAAATGACCTGAGTTGCCTTAGGGGGCTGAATTTGGGAGAAATATAATCCCTCTGTAAGGAAGAACTAACTTGAAGAACTCTTAAACTGGCATAAAAAGGCCAACTTAAGATTTGAGACCTTGCTTTGGTCCTAAATTTCTCAACTATTCATTGGAGGGTTGGATTTTATGAGAAATCAACCCTTCACAAATGTTTGTGTTTAGAGACAAATTTAAGAAATTTTCCCAATTCTCTACAAATGAACTTCAACTTGGCTTGATTTCTTCCAATGCCCTTCCTTGCTACAAAGAGTTTGCTAAAACACAGGGTCTGAGGGACCAGTCCCTACATGACTGTCTTAACTTCAGACATCAGCCATAACTTAAGGAGTTTCCGGGGCCACTCTTACTTCAGACCAAATGGCCACTGATTCAGAGACTCTCAGATTCTATAATTTTCTAGAAAGACTCAAACTGAGAGAATTTCCTCAGGTTAAATAATTCTCCAGTATGAGTCTCAGAACACAGGACAGTGCTATAACATGATTACAGTTTTATTATAGCAAAAAAGTACAAAGTAGAACTAGTGAAAAGAAGATACACATAGAGAAATATCTTTAAGATCCCATATGTAAAGTTTTTGTCCTCTCCTGATGAAATCCAGATCTATTATCACCTCCTGATCACAATGTGAGGCAATACTCAAAATATTGCCAACCAGGTAGCACACCTGAGCTTTAGCAGGTGTGCTAAATTGATGCTGTATTACACAGGTGTGATAAATTAAATTATTGACCCATTGGTTGAACTCAATTTCCAGCCTTCCTCTCCAGAGGCTGAGCTCGGATCACTAGGCTCCAACCCTTGATTTACATGGTTGGTCTTTTTGGCATGACCAATATCCAACTTGAGTCATCTCATTAGCACAAACTATCTGGTACGGTCCATGGGTCCCACCACAAAAAACCAATCACTCTTGTCACTAGGGAAATTTCAAGGGCTTAATGTTTACCTCCCAGGTAAGGATAAAGGCTATAACTCTCTTTTAGTGAGGCCAGATTCAATACTGTACACCTGCTCTTCCAGATGTGTTGATTCCAGGAGCACTGCCTAGCAAACATCCTATTCACTGCATGCTAATCACTGTCTCAGAGTCTGCTTTGCAAACAAGTCAGCTTGGCATATTGTGTTACTCATAAAATTATTTTGAGAAGATTTTAAATACAATTCTAAGGTAGTTCTTTAAATAGTCAACAATGTTCTACAAATTACAATCCCAGTTCTGGGGTCAGTGATGGGAAAATTCAAGGAGAGGAGATAACGTAATGACATTTTGGGCAGTAGGGAGGTCCCAATAGCAAAATATTAATGAATCTAGAAATCCAAACTCAAAGATATTTAAAAGAAAAAAAAAAGTGCAGAGCTTGAAGTAATGAGGTAATATAATATCTGCATGGTTATTATACTTCAAAAATGTTTATTTAAAAATATAAGTAAAATATGAGTTGAGAATGATAATTTATTTGGCCTCTAATATGCTCTTCAAATTTCTAGAGTCCCTGTGATTCAATCATATGTACCCGACTGCTGCTGATTCTCGTTACAAGTTTGACCAGGTTCTCCTGACTCCTCTGTTGTTTATATTTGGAAAGCATTGAGAACAGGCTTCATGACAATGTTTAATACTAAAACTATTTCTGTCCTCCTGAGAAGTTTCTGAATAATTGAGGAACATTCCAAGGCTTGTCCATTAGAATAAAGAGATGCACAGACAGGTGATGTCAAATACGGAAGGAGCTTTAACTGCATGCTGGCAGGTATACTACTGAACTCTCTTCTGGTTTCCACTGTCCAAATGCAGTAGCATATAGCTGCTCAGATTTTCAGGTGAGAAATTCGCTTTTCCAGATCACTCGGGAAACCCAGACATTGTCAGTTTAGATTTGGTTTTGTTTTTCCCCCTATACCAAAGCAATTAAATTATCTGAGCAACATTGCCTAAGTTATATGATTCGTTTTTTTCCATTCTTCAAAAACTGTCCTTATAATCACTTTCTTCATGCATTGAGTATCTTAAATGGTTTCTCAATGTTTACTTTCTCCCCCTTTACATGGCAAGCATATTGATTTTTTAGATATAATCAGAACTTGTGACTTCTCTACTTAGAAGTGTCCAATTATTTTCTGTTAAAAATTTGAACTCCTTGCCAATGTCTATAAACCTTTTATAAGTTAGTCTCTTCTATTCCTTTCCAACTCCCTCACTGGTCCCTGGAACAGCAATGTAAACATTATTCAGGAATGTATAAATGCAAAATTTCAGGCCCTGCTCCATTCCTGCTGGGTGATTCTACTGCATGCTAAGTTTTTCTAGACATATTGGCTTTCTTGTAGTTCTTCAAAGAGACTTCTTTGCAGCTTCAAGATAATTAAACTTAATTATCCCCGTCTCGTTTGTTCTTTCCCTTTCTCTGTACCACAGGCCTACGCTCTAACCTCTGAGCCAAACCGGCCAGGGCTGTTCTTTCTCTTTCTTACTCTACTTTCCATTTAAATATCAGCACTTAAGGTTTTCTGACCATCCACCTAAATTCTCCTGATGTACTCCCCATCAAGCTAGTCTGTATTTCTCTTTATCATCATTACTTTCTGACTGAACTCACACATTTTGAGTATTATAAAAGACAATCTTTGTACCAGGCTGTCTTGACACTTCTGCTCCAAATTAAACTGATGCAGGTCATTGAGGAGTGAATTTTGTTCCTCTTCCAGTGCAAAGGTTTTTTGTGAAATGTGATATGATTGGCATAAGCAAGCAAGATAATGGACATTTTTATTGCCAAAATGATACTTTGCTAAAAAGTTATCAAATGTGGCAAGGAATAATTGTACGAGACATGTCAAACATAAGGACAACTTTATTAATGGTTATTGCAATAGTTGTCAAGACTAGTGCAATAAGGGAGAGAAATTGAACTCAATTCCACTGAAAGACAAGGCTGGAGGATTTTTTAAATTGTATGATTTCATCCATGTGAAATATCCAGAATAGGCAAATCCGTAGAGACTGAAAATAGATTAATGGTTGTAAGGTGATGGGCAGAGTCAGGGAAAGGGGAATGATTTTTTAATTTGTCAATTACAGTAGACATTTGATATTATTTTTACTTTAGTTTTAACTGTACAGCAGAGTTTTAACTGTTAGATATTTACATAATTTTCAAAGTAAACCCTCCATAATTCATCATACATTGTTAGGACAATATTATTGACTATATTTCCTATGATGTACATTTTATCTTCATGACTATCAAGTAACTACCAATTTGTGTTTGTTAATCTCTATATTTTTCACACAACTCCCCTCTCATCTGGTACCTATCAATTTGTTCTCTGTATCTATGAGTTTGTTCTGTTTTGCTTGTTTATTTATTTTGTTTTTAGGTTTAACACGTAAGTGAAATCATAGGGATTTGTCTTTCTCTTACTGACTTATTTCACTTAGCATAATACCCTCTTGGGTCCATCCATGTTGTAGTAAACGGTCAGATTTCATTTTTTCATTTTTTTTTTTTTTGGTTAATCTTCAAATGAGGATTTTTTCCCATTGAGTTTTAGAAAGAGTAGAAGGGAGGGTGGGTAGGGTAGAGAAAGAGAGAAACATTGATGTGAGAGAGAGACATCAGTTGGTTGCTTCCCTCACACTCCCCTATCAGTGCGGGGATTGAAACTGCAACCCAGGTGCATGCCCTTGACTGGGGATTCAACCTGAGACCTTTTGGTCTGTGAGCTGATGATCTAACCACTGAGAAACACCGGATAGTGCAGATTTCATTCTTTTATATGGCTGAGTAATAATCCACTTTATATATGTACCACTTTTCTTTTGTCCAATTGGTCTATTGATGGGCACCAGGGCTACTTCCAAATTTTCCCTCTTATAAATAGTGCTATAATAACTATAGCAGTGCATGTATCTTTTTGAATTACTGTTTTGAATTTCTTTGAATAAATACCCAGAAGTGGAATTGCTGGGTCATACGGTAGTTCTAACTTACATTTTTTATAAAGAATCTCCAGACTGTTCTTTATAGTGGCTCTACTAATTTGCTATCCCCCCAACAGTGCACAAGGGTTCCCTTTTTCCATATCCATGCCAACATTTGCTATTTGTTGATTTATTGATAGTCGCCATTCTGACAGGTGTAAGGTGAAATCTCACTGTGGTTTCAATTTGCATTTCTCTGAAGATTAGTGGCATAGAGCTACATTTCATGTCTATTGACCATCTGTGTGTCATTTTTGGTGAAATATATTTTCAGAACCTCTGCCCATTTTAATTGGTTTGTTTGTTTTGTTGATGTTAAGTTTTATGAGTTCTTTATCAATTTTGGATATTAACCTCTTATCAGATACATCATTGGCTAATATATTCTCCCACTAGGTAGGTAACTCTGCATTTACATGATGGTTTCATTTGATGTGTGAAAACTTTTTATTATGATGTAGTTTCATTTGTTAACTTTTTTTGTTTGTTTGTTTATTTTATTTGCCTAAGTTGATGCATCAGAAAAAATATTACTATGAGCAATTTCAGAGTTTACTGCTTATAATTTCTACTAGGAGTTTTGTGGTTTTAGGTTGCACATTTATGTCTTTTTTTTTAAATATGTATTTCTTGATTTTGTTTTTTTTTATTAATTAATTTTTGTTACAGATGTTTCTCCTTTTCCCCCCAATGATTCCCCCCTCCCGCTCCCTCCCAGCTGTGTCCCCAGCTTTGTTCTCCATGTCCATTGTTCATGCATACATGCATATAAGTTCTGTGTTTTATATCTCCCCCACCACCCTGTCTTTTGGGAATTGTCAGTCTGTACCCCACTTCCACGTCTCTGGGATTACCCCATTCCTCAGACTGTTATGTTCATTATATTCCACAAATAAGTGAGATCATATGATACGTATCCTTCTCTGTTTGGCTTGTTTCACTTAGGATGATACTTTCAAGGTCCCTCCATGTAGACTCAAAGGATAAGAGATCTTTCTTTCTTACAGCTGCGTAGTACTCCATTGTGTATATGTACCACTGCTTTTTTATTCATTCGTCTACTGATGAACACTTGGGCTGTTTCCAGATCATAGCTATTGAAAAATAGTGCTACTACAAACATGGGGTACATATATTCTTTCTGATTGGTGTTTCAGGCTTCTTAGGGTATATTCCTAGAAGTGGGATTGCTGGGTCAAATGGAAGTTCAATTTTTAATTTTTTGAGGTAACACCATATTGTTTTCCATAGTGGCTGCACCAGTCAGCATTCCCACCACCAGTGTACTACAGTCCCCTTTTCTCCACAGCCTCGTCAACAGTTGTGGTTTCATGATTTGTTGATGGCGGCCATTCTGACATGTGTGACCTGATACCTCATTGTTGTTTTAATTTGCATCTCTCTGATAATTAGTGATGTAGAGCAACTCTTCATATGTCTCTTAGCCATTTGTATGTCCTGTTTGGAGAGGTGTCTATTTGGTTCCTCTGCCCATTTTTAAATTGGGTTCTTTGTCTTCCTTTGTTGAGTTTTTGAGCACTCTATATATATTGGAAATTAACCCCTTATCTGATATATCATGACAATTATGCTCTCCCATACAGTGGGTAGCCTTTCCGTTTTGATGATTGTATTTTTTGCTGTGCAGAAGCTTTTGAGTAGGTAGTCCATGTGTTCATTTTCTCCTTTGTTTCTGTTGCCTTAGGAGATGTATCAGTAAAAATTCTCCTGTGTATGATGTCTGAAATTTTGTTGCCTACAGTTTCTCCTAGAATTTTTATGGATTCATGAGTTACATTTAAGTCTTTCATCCATTTTGAGTTTATTCTCATGTAGGGTGTAAGTTGATGGTCTAGTTTCGTTTTTCTGCATGTAGCTGTCCAATTTTCCCAGCACCGTTTATTAAAGTGGCTGTCCTTACTCCATTGTATGGTCTTGCCACCTTTGTCAAATATTAATTGAACCTATTGCCTTGTGTCCACTTCTGGGTTCTCTGTTCTGTTCCACTGGTCTATATGCCTGTTCTTGTGCCAGTACCAGGCTGTTTTGATTACAGTGGCTTTGTAGTATAACCTGAAATCTGGTATTGTGATCCCTCCAACTTTGTTCTTCTTTTTCAAGCTGTGGCTATTCGAGGTCTTTTTTGGTTCCATATGAACTTCTGAAGTACTTGTTCTAATTTTGTGAAGTGTGCCATTGGTATTTTGGTGGGGATTGCATTGAATCTATAGATTGCTTTCAGTAACATGGATATTTTAATGATGTTAATTCTTCCAATCCATGAACAGAGTATGTGCTTCCACTTTTTCATATCTTCCTCTGTTTCTTTTTTCATTGACCTGTAGTTTTCTGTGAATAGGTCCTTTATTTCTTCAGTCCAGTTTATTTCTAGGTATCTTAATTTTTTTTTTGCCACAATGGTAAATGGGATTGTTTTCTTAGTTTCTCTCTCTGTGAGTTCATCATTGGTATATAAGAATGCAATCGATTTCTTGACATTAATTTTGTATCCTACTACTTTGCCAAATTCATTTATTAAGTCTAGTAAATTTTTGATGGAGTCTTTGGGGTTTTCTACGTATAGTATCATGTCATCTGCAAATAATGACAGTTTCACTTCCTCCTTTCCAATTTGGATCCCTTTTATTTTTTCTTCCTGTCTGATTGCTGTGGCTAAGACTTCCAGTACTATGTTAAATAAGAGTGGCAATAGTGGGCATCCTTGCCTTGTTCCTGTTCTTAAGTGAAATGCTTTAAGTTTATGCCCACTGAGTATGATGTTGGCTGTAGGTCTTTCATGTACGGCCTTTATTATTTCGAGATATGATCCCTCTATTCCCACATTGCTGAGCGTTTTTATCAGAAATGCATGCTGGCTTCTGTCGAAGGATTTTTGGGCATATATTGATATGATCATGTGGTTTTTATTCTTCATTTTATTTATGTAGTGTATCATGTTTATTGATTTGCGAATATTGTACCAGCCTTGCATCCCTGGGATGACTCCCACTTGGTCATGATGAATAATTTTTTTGGTGTATTGCTGGAACCTATTTGCTAGTATTTTGTTCTGGATTTTGGCATCTATGTTCAACAGGGATATTGGCCTGTGGTTTTTTTCTTTGTAGTGTCTTTTTCTGGTTTTGAAATTAGAATTATGCTGGCTTCATAAAACGAGTTTGGAATTCTTCCCTCATCTTGTATTTTTTGAAATAGTTTGAGGAGAATGGGTGTTAGTTCTTCTTTGAATGTTGGGTAAAACTCCCCCATGAAGCCATCCAGCCTGGGCTTTTGTTTGCTGGGAGAGTCTTGATTGCAGCTTCAATTACTTCTGTTGTTATCGGTCTGTTCAAGTTTTCTATATCTTCCTGGTTCAGTTTTGGGAGACTATGTGTTTCTAGAAATATGTCCATTTCGCTTAGATTGTCAAATTTGTTGCCCTATAATTGTTCATAGTAGTTGTTAATGATCTTTTGTATTTCTGTGGTGTCAGTTTTTACTTCTCCTCTTTCATTTCTGATTTTGTGTATTTTGGTTTTCTGTCTTTGTTTCTTGGTGAGTCTGGCTAAGGGTCCATCAATCTTGTTTATCTTTTTTTAAAAACGAGCTCTTTGTTTCATTGATCCTTTGAATTGTTTTTTTGGTTCCCTTTGTAGGTAACCTGTTGCTTATCTCTTGCTGCTTTTAGGATTCTCCCTTTGTCTTTAATTTTTAGCAGTTTGATCACTATGTGTCTTGGTGTGAGCCTGTTTGTGTTCTTCTTACTTGGGGCTCTCTGTGCTTCTTGAACTTGAATGCCTTCTTCCTTCACCAAATTAGGAAAGTTTTCTGTCACTATTTCTTTGAATATATTCTCTAACCCTTGCTCATTTTCTTCTTCTTCAGGGACTCCTATGATGCAAATATTATGTTTCCAGTTGTCCCACAGTTCTCTTAAGCTGTCTTCCTGTTTTTTAATCGTTTTTTCCTTTTGGTTTTTTGATTGTTTGATTTTTTTCTACACTGTCTTCTAATTCACTGATCCGGTCCTCAGCTTTCTCCACTCTGCTTTTTAGACCTTTCAATGTGTTTTTCATTTCTGATAAGTCATTCTTCATTTCTTCTTGGTGGTTTTTAATTTTCAACTGGTTGATTTTCAACATTGCTATTTCTTTACTCATGGTGCTCATGTCCTTACACATGCTGTTGAGCTTCCTCAAGATCATGGCTCTGAATTCTAGTTCTATTAACCTGCTTAACTGCACATCATTTATCTCATCTTTGGTAGAGGTCTCTTGTTCTTTCATTTGGCTTTTGTTTCTGTGTTTCACCATTTTGCCTATCACAGTGGGTTTTGGAGTCTGCCAAGTTGTCCCTGTGAATGTTGGTGGTCTGCTGTTTGTGGCTCCCTCTCCTGGGTTTAGATGAGGCAGGGAAGACCCGCTTTAAACACCACTGTCAAGTCTTAACTTTCCTGGTTAGTGTTGCTAGCCCAGGGAATGGTAGTTATCCTCTAGCTTTTATTACCTGGAGGCTATTAGTAGGGGTCACCTGAAGAACCTTGGTTTTTGTGTTGACTGAAAATCTCCCTCAGGTGTTCAGTGTTAGAGGATTTTCCAGGATGGAGCAGATGCTGGTTGTTAATGGGCCTCAATTAGCATTTGAATGGCCACCAGGTGGGGTTGAATCTCTGAGGGAGGGGCCTCTGCCTCTCCTCAGGGCCCTGGGAAGGTGTAAGATGACCACAGTCCTGCATGGCTGCACTCAGGAAAAGCTCTGAATACCCTCCAAATCTGTAATGTCCCCACACAGTTGCAGTCCAGTCTGCCTTTCCTCTGCCAGTTTCCAAGGTGAGTGGCTGCTGCCAATTTAGCCTCTGTCTGGGATTGCGTCATGGAGCCACCTGGAACTTTAACCCGAGGGCACTGCTCCCAGCTAAGGGTGGCTGGGGCTGTGGCACCAGCCGAGGGCATAGCACCCAGCTGAGGTTGCAGGACCCAGCGGAGGGCATAGCACCCAGCCGAGGTCACAGGACCCAGCCGAGGTGGCCGCTGGTCCCAGCCAAGGCCACAGGACCCAGCCGAGGGCGCAGGTTCCAGCTGAGTCCCTGGTCCCAGCCGAGTCTGCTGGTCCCAGCCCAGGTCGCTGTGGACCATGGGCTCCTGGCCCCCTCTCACATCCTCACAAGCCTACGAGGATTGAGTCAGTGTCCCTGGTTATGTGGTCCTCCATGTTGCCTTTCGGTTGCCCCTTCCTGACGATTTGTCTTTATTTTTGTTGTAATTCCAGTTTGGTCCTGGGAGATGGTCTGTTTAGCTTCCATTCACTCCACGCCATTTTGAGTTCCTTCCACATTTATGTCTTTAATCCATTTTTAGTTTATTCTTGTATATGGTGTAAGAAAGTATCTTGTTTTCTTCTTCTTTTTTTTTTTTTTATCCTTACCCGAGGACAGTTTTCCATTTTTTTTTTTTTTTTTATCCTCACCCGAGGACATTTTTCCATTTTTTGTTCAGATAGAGCGGGAGGGAGAGAGAGGAAGAGAGAGAGAGAAACATCGATGTGAAGGGACACATCGAGTGGCTGCCACCCACACAACCAACCAGGGCCGGGGACAAACTGCAACCAAGGTACATGCCCTTAGCAGGAACCGAACCCGGGTCTCACTGTACCGCAGGCCAACGCTCCATCCGCTGAGCCAAACTAGCCAGGGCCAGTTTTCCATTTTTTGTTCAGACAGAGTGGAAGGGAGAGAGAGAGAGAGAAACATCAACATGAAAAGGACACATCAAGTGGCTGCCACCCGCACAACCCAACCAGGGCCAGGGACAAACTGCAACTGAGGTACGTGCTCTTAGCAGGAACCAAACCCTGTCTCTCTGGACTGCAGGCCAACACTCTAACCACTGAGCCAAACTGGCCAGGGCTCTTGTTTCATTCTTTTGCATGTTTAAGGCAGGAAGATTTTTAAAGCTAGGGTCCAACAAAGGAGAGATAGATGCATGTGGAATGAAGTTGGGATGACTAGGGAAGGTATTTGCCTGTCAATCAAGTCTGGGGAACCATGGATTGGTCATGATGAGTGGAGCTACTGCAAGCCCATGAAAATGTGGGGATACATAATCCCCTAAACAGAAAAGTTTGCTGTAGTGGCTCTTGGGTTGTGGCCCACTATTAGCTTCCTTGTATTCACCTTTGTTTCCTTCATAGCCATGTGGCCCTGTGGATCCTACATGCAGGGCACTAATGGACTGCAGTGGGAAACAAACTAGGCTAGCCTGATGGTGAACAGGCCTCTGCCTGAACCTGGAAAGAATACTCAACACTGGTCTGATTCTAACCCTATTGAAGCCACAGGTACACTTCTTCCTTGGCAGGACAAAGGGAGGTGGGACTTTGAATGCTGAGGGGTGTAGGCCTCTGCCTGAACCTGGAAAGAATACTCAACACTGGTCTGATTCTAACCCTATTGAAGCCACAGGTACACTTCTTCCTTGGCAGGACAAAGGGAGGTGGGACTTTGAATGCTGAGGGGTGTAATTCCATAGAAATAAAGCTTTGTACAATACCTCATCTTCCCATGTGTGCTGCAGGAAATCCGTATTCTAGGGGCACCCAGTGAATTCACTTTCATCGATAACAAAAGGGGCATAAAGAAATCTGCAATGACACATTTTCTAAAGTAAATGATCTAAAAAAGAGTGCTCTGTGGGTGGTGGGGACATAGTGTTGTATACAGCTATTGTAACATGGAAATCCACACCTGAAATCTATATTATCCTATTAACCAATGTCAGTCTAATAAATTTAATTAAAAAATATATAGAAAGGAAAAGAAAAGGGAACTCAGGGGCCTATAATCAGTAATAAATCTGTTTCAAGTTAAAGCTGAGGTAAATATTAAATTAATTGATATCCTCAATTTTCACTGTTGTTTCAACTTTGTAATTCTTGGGTTTTTTAATATGGGCCCTTTAGTGAATCTCTATACCAAAGCAGAGTTTTTGTTTTTTTTTGTATTTATTAATTAATTAATTTTTGTTACAGATGTTTCTCCTTTTCCCACAACTGATTCCCCCTCCCCCTCCCTCCCCGCCTGTCCCCAGCTTTGTTGCCCATGTCCATTGTTCATGCATACATGCATATAAGTTCTGTGGTTTATCTCTCCCCTACCACCCGCTCTCCTGGGGATTGTCAGTCTGTACCCCACTTCCACATCTCTGGGACTACCTCATTCCTCAGACTGTTATGTTCATTATATTCTACAAATAAGTGAGATCATATGATACTTGTCTTTCTCTGTTTGGCTTTTTTTGCTTAGAATGACACTATCCAGGTCCCTCTATATCGTCTCAAAGGATAAGTGATCTATCTTTCTTACAGCTGCATAGTACTCCATTGTGTATATGTACCACAGCTTTTTTATCCATTCGACTACTGATGGACATTTGGGCTGTTTCCAGATCATAGCTATTGTAAATAGTGCTGCTACAAACATGAGGGTACATATATTCTTTCTGATTGGTGTTTCAGGCTTCTTAAGGTATATTCCTAGAAGTGAGATCACTGGGTCAAATGGAAGTTCATTATTTAATTTTTTGAGGTAACACCATAGTGCTTTCCATAGTGGCTGCACCAGTCTGCATTTCCACCAGCAGTGTACTAGAGTCCCCTTTTCTCCACACCCTTGCAAACACTTGTTGTTTGATGATTTGTTAATGGTAACCATTCTGACAGGTGTGAGATTATACCTCATTGTTGTTTTAATTTGCATCTCTCTGATGATTAACGATGTTGAGCATTTCTTCATATGTCTCTTAGCCATTTGTATGTCCTGTTTGGAGAGGTGTCTATTTAGTTCCTCTGCCCATTTTTTAATTGGGTTCTTTGTCTTCCTTTTGTTGAGTTGTATGAGCACTCTATATATATTGGAAATTAACCCCTTATCTAATATATTATCAGCAATTATGCTCTCCCATACAGTGGGTTGCCTTTCCATTTTGATGATTGTATTCCAAAGCAGAGATTTTTTTGTTTTGTTTTGTTACTACTCACTGATGGATATTTTTTCCATTGATTTTTAGAGAGAGTGGAAGTGAGGGAAGGAGGGGCAGAGTGGAAAAAGACAGAGAAAAACATTGATGTGAGTGAGACACATTATTGGTTGCTTCCTGCACGTGCCCCAGTCATGGCCAGGGATTGAACCTGCAACCCAGGTACATGTCATTGATCAGGAATTGAACCCATGACCCTTCAGTGCACAGGTCAATGCTTTAACCACTGAACTACATCAGCCAGGACCCAAAACAGAGGTTTTAAATTATTTTTGCAAGTATCTTGAGTTCTAAATTGAAATGGCAGAAGTAACTGTGAGAGGCAAAGTAAACAGATGATTGTGCAGCAAATCCAGAATGGCAACAGAAGTCTAAGATCCACTGGGGGTAGATGGTGGTGGGCAGGACCTGAGACAGGGTGAGTATGTGAGAGTGTGAGAGAGAGTGTGAGTGGACGTGAGTGTGGGCAAGCAACTCTGAGCTGTGTAGAAACATGTGGCAGAGTGTTCCTGTGCCATGAACAGAACAGGTGGCTACCACAGTAAGTGGCTTGTCAGGTGCTTCTCTCTGCATGGTTGGAATACCCTGCCATTTTGGAAGATCCCTGGTCTTCTCTGGGAGGACACAACAGGGAGCAGCTAGGGTCCAGCGACCTGAGTCAACCTGAGCACTTTACACCATTGGACCAATGAACCCCACCATGTCATCAGGGACCTCTGCACAGAAGCAGCACTAATGAGGTGCCAGCTGTGATAGCCACAACCTGCCAGGTATGGAGTACCATCCCCCAGAGCAGGCAGCAGTGTGATCAGAGCCAAGCACCATCCCACATATCACCAGACTGATTAAGCCTAGCACCATCCCACACATCAACAGCAGTAGTGTGAGCTTGGGGGGACCAGCACCCTCCTCCACAACAGCAGTGGCTGGGCAGGAATGGAGCCTCATCCCTAACAGCAGCTGAGCCTCCAGAGCATGACACACCTCCAGCAGCAGAGGATCAAGAGCAAACACTCATTTCCAGGCAGCAGCACAGATTGGCAGGTGAGATCCATCCCCAGCAGCATCAAGCAGAGGCTGATCAGGAGCTGTGCCACAACCCAAGCTGCAGCAAGGCTCAGGCAGCTGAGACTTCTCCTGAAAACTGCAGCACCGGATTTGGTGTTGAGCTCCTCCCCTAGCAGCAGCAAAGTCCCAGGAGCTGAGCATATTCAGCCCCCAGCAGCAACAGAGGATTGGAAGCTGAAAGCACACCCTGGCAACATCAACAGGACTAGCAGCACAAACCAGCAGTTGATACCACCAGCAGCATCTGTAGCGACTGATCAGGAGCTGAGCCCCACCAGACAGCAGGCACCCCAACTGCACACCCGTGGGACCCATGCAAACCATCAGGGTACCAACTGGACACATGCACCCCAGTGGAGCAACAGCTGAACCCACATACCCCAAGAATGCCTAACATGACAGAACAATACCAGCCGCCAGTTGTCAATCCTCCAAGACCCATAGCAGGCAAGAGGCGCCACACACCAAAACAGTCTGGGAGGCACAGCAGCCTTATCTGATACACATTGACCTGCCTACACATTCCAACATCCCTTAGCAGGCCTAGAACTACTGGACTGCTAAAATGATGAGACAAACAAAAACATGCAAATGAAAGAAAAGGGGGAATCACCAGAACAGAAACTACATGCAATCGAAGGAAGCAATTGGTCAGATAAATTATTCAAAGCAATGATTTTGGGGTGCTCAAACAATTCAGTGAGAACTGCAAGCAATTTCATAAAAACTATGAAGAGCTCAGTGGGAACTGCATCACTTAAAAAGAGATGTAGAAGCTATAAATAAACATCAAGAGGAAATAAAGAATGACATAACTGTTATGAAAAATACCTTAGAAGGATTCAATAGTGAATTAGGAAAGTTGAAGACCAAACCAGCTAGTTAGAAGACAAGAGAAAAAAAGTACCCAAATAGAGCAGTAAATGGAAAAAAAATTAAAAAGCAGAAGGGCAGTTTAGGGAGCTTTGGAACAATACAACACGTAACAACATTCACATAACAGGAGTACCAGAAGGAGAAGAATCAGAGAAAGGAATGGAGAACCTGTCTGAAAAAATACTGACAGAAAACTTCCCTAATTTGGTGAAGGAGAAAGTCACATGAGTCCAGGAAACAGAGAGTCCCATGCAAGGTGAACCCAAAAAGACCTACAGCTAGACACATCATAATTAATATGGCAAACATTAAAGACAAAGAAAGAATCTTAATGGAAGCAAGAGGGAGACAGAAATTTACGTACAAGGGAGCTCCCATTAGACTGTCAGCTGATTTGTCAACAGAAACACTGCAGGCCAGATGGGAGTGACATGAAGTATAGAAAGTAATAAAAAGCAAGAGTCTGAATCCAAGACTACTTATCCAGAAAGGCTGTCATTGAAAATTGAAGGAGAAAAAAAGAGCTTCACAAAACAAAACAAAACAAAACAAAAAAAAAAGCTAAACGAATTTACCACTGCAAGAAATGCTAAAGGGACTGTTGTAAGAAGATGAAGAAAGAAGAAATTGGGACAGAGAGAGGAAAACAGGTATAATATAAAAATGGCAACTAATAAGTATCTATTAATAATAACCTTAAATGTAAATGTCTTAAAAGTTCCAATCAAAAGACATAAGGTTGAAAATGAAGATGGCGGCAGGCACAACCAGAGGAGAGATGAGTGTATGAGAGAGTGAGCGAGTGTGAGAGAGAGTGTGAGTGGCAGTGAAGGTGGATGACCAAACTCGTTCAGTGCAAGGACGCAGAGCAGAAGGTTCTTGTGCTGTGAATAGGGAGAAGCCGGCTACTATGATAAGTGATTCTTCAGGGCATTTCTCACTTTACTGTGGTTAGGTGCCACCATTTTTGAAAACCCAGGGTCTTTCCTGGGAGGAGGCAGTGGGAGTGGCTAGGGCCAAGCAACCTGAGCCCACCAGTACATCTGGCATCATTGAACCAGTGGATCCCTGTGTCAACACAGACCAGTGCACAGTAGCAGAGCTGTCAAGGTGCCTGCTGCAGAAACTGCAAATGGTCGGAAGCCCAGCACCATCCCTCACAGTAGCAGCTTGATCAGAGTCAAAATATACCCCCAGCAACAGATGCTGGGGAGCAGACATCCATCTCTAGGAAACAGAAGTACACATCAACAGCTGAAACTCATCCCCAAAAACTACAGCAAAGGCTGAACAGGAGCAGAGCCCCACTGGGAAGCAGCACTCCCCAGCCTCCAGTGGTGAAATCTGGGGCTCCACAGGGGCTTGTGTAACCCAGCTGCCCACAAGAGCAGTGGGGAGCTGGGGCTCCAGAGGGACCAGAGCGACCCAGTGGCCCACAAAAGCAGTGGGGAGTTGAGGCTTAAGAGGGGCCTGTGCAACACAGCTGCCCAGGGGCTCAGCAGGAAGCAGAGGCTCCAACGAGGCCTATACAACCCAGCTGCCCAGAAGATCGGCAGAGAACCAGGGCTTCAGTGAGGCCTGCGAGACACAGCTGCCCATGGGACGAGCAGAGAGCTGGGGCTCGAGTGACCTATGCAACCAAGCTTCCCAAGGTGCAGGCAGGGAGTATGGCTCCAGCAGGACCTAAGCAATACAGCTACAGGTGGCACCAGCAAACAGCAGGGGACACAACTTCAGAGGGGCCCAAATAATCCAACAGCAGCAGCACCTACCAGGACACACCAGTACCAGCCCCCAGTAGTCAATCCTTCTGAATCCACAGCAGGCAAGCGGTGACACAAAACAGAACAGTTTGAGAGGCACAGCAGCCTTATTTGATATACAATGAGCTGCCTACACATCTAAACATCACGCACTGGGTCTAGATCTACCATATGGGTAAAATGGGGAGACAAAAACACAACACCCAAAGGAAAAAAAAAAAAGAGAGAAAGAGAAATCACCAGAAAAGGAACTACAGGAAAAGCAAAGAAGCAACTTGTCAGATAAAGAATTCAAAGCAGAAGGTTCAAAAATGGTGGCCAAGTGAATGGAAGCTACATAGACCATCTCCCAGGACCAAACTAGAATTACAACTAAAATAAAGACAAATCATCAGGAAAAAAGCAACAGAAAAGCAGTTTGCATGGGCCATATAACCAGGGACACTGAATCCATCCTGGTAGGATCACAGAGGCACGAGAGGAAAGCTGGGAGCCCACAAACAGCAGCAGTCTTAGCTGTGAGCAGCACCCTCGGGGTTAAAATCCCAATCCCGCTCCCCAGTGCAGAGAGCCAGGACAGAGTGCCAAAATAGCCACCGCCACTCAGCTTGGGCTTTGGCACAGGAGAGCACACTGGAATGGAATGGTGTGGGGCCACTCAGGATTTGGAGGGTGCTTGGAGGTTTTGCTGAGTTGTGGCCATGCAGGACAGCGGCCATCTTACTACTTCCCAAAGCTCTGGGGAGAGGTGGCGGCCCCTCCCTTGGAGATTCAACCTTCCAAGGGTGGGCCATTATAATGCATAATTGAAGCTTATTAACAACCATCATCTGACCCACTCTCGGGAAATCCTCTTATGCTGAAAACCTGAGGGAGTTTTTCATTCAACTGAGAACTCTCGGTTCTTCAAGTAACTATGACTAATAGCCTTCAGGCAAAATCCTAGAGGACAACTGAACCGTTCCTGAGCTTGCAATTATACCCAGGCAAGTAAAACTTGACAGTGGTGTTTAACGTGGGTCCTCCCATGCTCATCCGAACCTAGTAGAGGAAGCCACAAACAGCAGAACACAAACACCCAAAGAAAAAATTGGGCAGGCTCCAAAAACCACTGAGATAGGCAAAATGGTGAAACAAAGAAACAAATCCCAAATTAAAGAACAAAAGACCTCTACTGAAGATGAAATAAATGAAATTCAGTTAGGCAAGTTATCAGAGATAAAGTTCAGAGCCATGATCTTGAGGAAGCTCAACAGAATGAGTAAAGATATAGAAGCATTGAAAACCAACCAAGTAAAAATGAAGAGTGACATAGAAAAAATGAAGAATACATTGGAAGAACCAAACAGCAGAGTAGAGGAAGCTGAGGACTGGACCAGTGAATTAGAAGACAGGGTAGAAAAAATCAACCATTCAGAAAACAAAAGGAAAAAATAATTAAAAACAGGAAGATAGCTTAAGAGAAATGTGGGACAACTGGAAACGTAATCATATTTACATAATAAGAGTCCTCAAAAAAACAAAAAAACAAAACAGCAACTGTTAGAGAATATATTTGAAGAAATAGTGATAGAAACCTTCCCTAATTTGGTGAAGGAAGAAAGCATTCAAGTTTAAAAAGCACAGACAGCCCCAAGTAAAACAGGCCCATATCAAGACACATAAGAATTAAAATGCCAAAAATTAAAGACAAAGAGAGAATCCTAAAGGCAGCAGGAGATAAGCAACAGGTTACCTACAAACTAACCCCCATAAGGCACTCAGCTGACTTCTCAACAGAAACACTACAGGCCAGAAGGGAATGGCATGATGTAATCAAGGTCATGAAAAACAAGGATCTGAATCCAAGACTACTCTATCCAGCAAGGCTATCATTCAAAATAGAAGGTCAAATAAAGAGCTTCCCAGACAAATAAAGGCTAAGGGAATATATTAGCACCAATCCATGACTGCAAGAAATGTTAAAAGGACTGCTGTAATTAGTAGAAGAAATAGGAAAAAATATAGAACCACACTAAATGAAAATGGTGAAAAATAAGTACATATCAATAATCACCTTAAATGTAAATGGATTAATGCTCTAAAAAAAAAAAAGACACAGAGTAGCTGATTGGATAATGAAGCATGACTTATATATTTGTTGTTTGCAGGAGACCCACCTCACAACAGAAGACTCACAGAGGTTGAAAGTGAAGGGATGGAAAAAAATCTTCCAAGCAAATGGAAAGAAGAAAAATAAGCTAGAGTAGCAATACTCATATCTGATCAAATAGATTTCAAAATGAAGGCCATAACTAGACACAAAGAAGGTTAAGACATAATATTGAAAGGATCTATCCCACAGGAAAATATAACCTTGGTAAACATATATGCACCCAATATAGAAGCACCAAAATATATTAAAAATATTTTGGAGGACTTCAAAGGAGAAATCAACAGCAATACAATCATAGCAGAGAACTTCAACACCCTGCTGACATCACTGGATAGATCCTCTTGACAAAAAATGACAAGGAAACAGAGACTCTAAATGAAGCACTAGACCAAATGGATTTAATAAATATCTACAGAGAATTACACCCAAAAACTAAAAAATTCACATTCTTCTCAAGTGCACATGAGATATTCTCAAAGATAGATCACATGTTAGGACACAAACTAAGTCTCTACAAGTTCAAGAAAATTGAAATCATATCCAGCATCTTCTCTGATCACAATGGCATAAAAACTAAAACTCAATTGCAACAAGAACATGCAAAGACATTTGAACACATGGAGGCTAAATAGCATGTTATTAAACAACAAATGGGTTACTAACAAGATCAAGGAAGAAATTTAAAAATTTCTCAGAAGCCAATGAAAACGAACACATAACACAAAATTTATGGGATGCAGCAAAAGCAGTCCTGAGAGGGAAGTTCATAGAACCGCAGGCCTACCTTAAGAAACAAGAAAAATTTCTAATTAACTTGCTAACCCTACAACTGAAAGAACAAAATAAAAAGACCAGAGCTATTAGGAGGAAGGAAATAGCAAAGGTCAGAGCAAAAATAAACAACATAGAGACTAAAAAACAATTCAAAAGGTAAATGAAACAAAAGCTGGTTTTTTTTTTTTTTTTTAATATTTTTTTTTTTTTTTTTTTTTTTTTTCAAATTTTATTTATTTATTTATTTTTTTGTTACAGATATTTTACCTTTTTACCCCATTGGCACCCCCCCCCCCACCCCCCCCCCCCCCCCTGTCCCCGGCTTAGTTGTCCATGTCCATTGGTCATGCATACATGCATATAAGTTCTGTGGTTTATCTCTTCCCACCCCCCCACCCCCCATCCCCTCTTCTGAGGGATGTCAGTCTGTGCCCTACTTCCATGTGTCTGGGTCTACTGTATTCCTCAGACTGTTATGTTCATTATATTCCGTATATAAGTGAGATCATGTGGTATTTGTCTTTTTCTGCTTGGCTTCTTTCACTTAGGATAATACTTTCCAGGTCCCTCCATGTCGTCTCAAAGGATAAGAGATCTTTCTTTCTTACCGCTGCATAGTACTCCATTGTGTATATGTACCACAGCTTTTTTATCCATTCGTCTACTGGTGGACACTTGGGCTGTTTCCAGATCTTAGCTATTGTAAATAGTGCTGCTATGAACATGGGGGTACATATATTCTTCCTGATTGGTGTTTCAGGCTTCTTAGGGTATATTCCCAGCAGTGGGATCACTGGGTCGAATGGAAGTTCAATTTTTAATTTTTTGAGGTAGCACCATATTGTTTTCCATAGCGGCTGCACCAGTCTGCATTCCCACCAGCAGTGTATTAGAGTCCCCTTTTCTCCACACCCTCGCCAACACTTGTTGTTTGATGATTTGTTGATGGCGGCCATTCTGACAGGTGTGAGGTGATACCTCATAGTTGTT
Organism: Molossus molossus; assembly: GCF_014108415.1. NCBI lineage: Eukaryota > Metazoa > Chordata > Mammalia > Chiroptera > Molossidae > Molossus > Molossus molossus. The sequence goes on along the minus strand of NW_023425377.1, from coordinate 75,678,443 downwards.
TTAATTTGCATCTCTCTGATGATTAGTGATGTTGAGCATTTCTTCATATGTCTCTTGGCCATTTGTATGTCCTGTTTGGAGAGGTGTCTATTCAGCTCCTCTGCCCATTTTTTAATTGGGTTCTTTGTCTTCCTTTTGTGGAGTTGTATGAGCACTCTGTATATACTGGAAATTAACCCCTTATCTGATACATCGTTGGCAATGATGTTCTCCCATACAGTGGGTTGCCTTTCCATTTTGATGATTGTTTCTTTTGCTGTGCAGAAGCTTTTTAGTTTGATGTAGTCCCATGTGTTCATTTTCTCCTTTATTTCTGTTGCCTTAGGTGATGTATCAGTGAAAATTCTGCTCCGTATGATGTCCAAAATTTTGTTGCCTACATTTTCTTCTAGAATTTTTATGGATTCACGGGTCACATTTAAGTCTTTTATCCATTTCGAATTTATTTTTGTGTATGGTGTAAGTTGATGGTCTAGTTTCATTTTTTTGCATGTAGCTGTCCAATTTTCCCAACACCATTTATTAAAGAGGCTGTCTTTGCTCCACTGTATGCTCTTGCCACCTTTGTCAAATATTAATTGAGCGTATTGCCTTGGGTCCATTTCTGGGTTTTCAGTTCTGTTCCACTGGTCTATATGCCTGTTCTTGTGCCAGTACCAGGCTGTTTTGGTTACAGTCGCTTTGTAGTATAACCTGATATCTGGTATTGTGATCCCTCCAACTTTGTTCTTCTTTTTCAAGATTGCTGTGGCTATTCGGGGTCTTTTTTGGTTCCATATGAACTTTTGAAGTATTTGTTCTAGTTCTATGAAATATGTCGTTGGTATTTTGATGGGGATTGCGTTGAATCTATAGATTGCTTTGGGTAGTATGGACATTTTAATTATGTTAATTCTTCCAATCCATGAACAGGGTATGTGCTTCCACTTTTTTATATCTTCCTCTATTTCTTTTTTCAATGACCTGTAGTTTTCTGCAAATAGGTCTTTTACTTCCTTGGTTAAGTTTATTCCTAGGTATCGTAATTTTTTTGGAGCGATGGTAAATGGGATTGTTTTTTCAGTTTCTCTTTCTGTGAGTTCATCATTGATGTACAAGAATGCCGTCGATTTCTTGACGTTAATTTTGTATCCTGCTACTTTGCCAAACTCATTTATTAAGTCTAATAGATTTTTGATGGAGTCTTTAGGGTTTTCTATGTACAATATCATGTCATCTGCAAATAATGACAGTTTCACTTCCTCCTTTCCAATTTGGATCCCTTTTATTTTTTCTTCATGTCTGATTGCTGTGGCTAAGACTTCCAGTACAATGTTAAATAAGAGTGGCGAAAGTGGACATCCCTGTCTTGTTCCTGTTCTTAATGGAAATGTTTTTAGTTTCTGTCCATTGAGTATGATGTTGGCTGTAGGTCTTTCATATATGGCCTTTATTATGTTGAGATATGATCCCTCTATTCCTACATTGCTGAGCGTTTTTATCAGAAATGGATGCTGGATTTTGTCGAATGCTTTTTCAGCATCTATTGATATGATCATGTGGTTTTTATTCTTCATTTTGTTTATGTGGTGTATCACGTTTATTGATTTGCGAATATTGTACCAGCCTTGCATCCCTGGAATGAATCCCACTTGGTCATGGTGAATAATTTTTTTGATGTATTTCTGGATCCGATTTGCTAGTATTTTGTTCAGGATTTTGGCGTCTATGTTCATCAGGGATATTGGCCTGTAGTTTTCTTTCTTCGTAGTGTCTTTTTCTGGTTTTGGAATTAGAATTATGCTGGCCTCATAGAACGTGTTTGGAAGTCTTCCTTCTTCTTGAATTTTTTGAAATAGTTTGAGGAGAATGGGTGTTAGTTCTTTTTTGAATGTTCGGTAAAACTCCCCCGTGAAACCATCTGGGCCTGGGCTTTTGTTTGCTGGGAGAGTCTTGATTACCTCTTCAATTTCCTTAGTTGTTATTGGTCTGTTCAAGTTTTCTATCTCTTCCGGGAATAGTTTTGGGAGACTGTGTGTTTCTAGAAATTTGTCCATTTCGCTGAGATTGTCGAATTTGTTGCCATATAGTTGTTCATAGTAGTTGTTAACGATCTTTTGTATTTCCGTGGTGTTGGTTGTTACTTCTCCTCTTTCATTTCTGATTTTGTGTATTTGGGTTCTCTCTCTTTGTTTCTTGGTGAGTCTAGCTAAGGGTCCATCTATCTTGTTTATCTTTTCGAAAAACCAGCTCTTTGTTTCATTGATCCTTTGAATTGTTTTTTTGGTCTCTATGTCATTTATTTCTGCTCTGATCTTTACTATTTCCTTTCTTATACTTGCTCTGGGGTTTTCTTTTTGTTTGCTTTCTAATTCTTTAAGTTGTGAGGTTAGACAGTCAATTAGAAATTTTTCTTGTTTTTTGAGGTAGGCCTGTAGTGCTATGAACTTCCCTCTCAGAACTGCTTTCGCTGCATCCCATAGATTTTGTGTTGTTGTGTGTTCATTTTCATTGGTTTCCAGGAAGTTTTTAATTTCTTCCTTGATCTCCTCGGTGACCCATTCATTGTTTAATAACATGCTATTTAGCCTCCATGTGTTGAAATGTCTTTGCATGTTCTTTGTGCAATTGATTTCTAGTTTCATGCCATTGTGATCTGAGAAGATGCTTGATATGATTTCAATCTTCTTGAACTTGTAGAGATTTAGTTTGTGTCCTATCATGTGGTCTATCTTTGAAAAAGTCCCATGTGCACTTGAGAAGAATGTGTATTCTGTAGTTTTGGGGTGTAATTCTCTGTAGATATCTATTAAATCCATTTGGTCTAGTGCTTCATTTAGAGTCTCTGTTTCCTTGCTAATTTTTTGCCTAGAGGATCTATCCAGTGCTGTCAATGGGGTGTTGAAGTCCCCTGCTATAATTGTATTGTTGTCGATTTCTCCTTGGAAGTCCTCCAGAAGATTTTTAATATATTTTGGTGCTCCTATATTGGGTGCATATATGTTTATCAAGGTTATATCTTCCTGTTGGATAGATCCTTTCAATATTATGTAGTGGCCGTCTTTGTCTCTAGTTATGGTCTTCATTTTGAAATCTATTTTATCAGATATGAGAATTGCTACCCCCGCTTTTTTTTGCTTTCCATTTGCTTGGAAAATTTTTTTCCATCCCTTCACTTTCAACCTATGTGAGTCTTTTGTTGAGAGGTGGGTCTCTTGTAAACAACATATAGATGAGTCATGCTTTCTTATCCAATCAGCTACTCTGTGTCTCTTTATGGGAGCATTTAATCCATTTACGTTTAAGGTGATTATTGATATGTACTTATTTATTGCCATTTTTGTTTAGTGTGGTTCCATTTTTCTTCCCATTTCTACTGCTAATTACAGCAGTCCTTTTAACATTTCTTGCAGTGCTGGTTTGGTGCTAATGTATTCCCTTAGCTTTTTTTTGTCTGGGAAGCTCTTTATTTGATCTTCTATTTTGAATGATAGCCTTGCTGGGTAGAGTAGTCTTGGATTCAGATTCTTGTTTTTCATGACTTTGATTATTTCATGCCATTCTCTTCTGGCCTGTAGTGTTTCTTGTGAGAAGTCAGCTGAAAGCCTTATGGGGTTCCCTTTGTAGGTAACCTGTTGCTTATCTCTTGCTGCTTTTAGGATTCTCTCTTTGTCTTTAATTTGTGGCATTTTAATTACTATGTGTCTTGGTGTGGGCCTGTTTGGGTTCTTCTTACTTGGGACTCTCTGTGCTTCTTGAACTTGAATGCCTTCTTCCTTCACCAAATTAGGGAAGTTTTCTCTCACTATTTTTTTGAATATATTCTCTATCCCTTGCTCCTTTTCTTCTTCTTCGGGGACTCCTATGATACGAATATTATTACGTTTCCAGTTGTCCCATAGTTCTCTTAAGCTGTCTTCCTGTTTTTTAATAGTTTTTTCCTTTTGTTTTTCTGATTGGTTGATTTTTTCTACCCTGTCTTCTAATTCACTGATCCGGTCCTCAGCTTCCCCTACTCTGCTTTTTAAACCTTCCAATGTGTTTTTCATTTCGGATATGTCATTTTTTATCTCTTCTTGTTGGTTTTTAATTTCCATTTGGCTTATTTTCAGTGTCTCTATGTCTTTACTCATGCTGTTCAGCTTCCTCAAGATCATGGCTCTGAATTCTAGCTCTGTTAACATGCCTAATTGCTCCACATTGATCTCATCTTCGGTGGAGGTGTCTTGCTCTTTCATTTGGCTTCTGTTTCTGTGTTTCACCATTTTAGCTATCACTGTGGGCTTTGGAGCCTGTCAAGTTCTCCCTGTGGGTGTTGGTGTTCTGCTGTTTGTGGCTCCCTCTCCTGTGTTTAGATGAGCGAGGGAGGACCCGCGTTGAACACCACTGTCAAGTCTTACTTTCCTGGTTAAAGTTGCCAGCCCAGGAAACGTACTGTTATCCTCTAGCTTTTTGCCTGGAGGCTAGCAGTCTAGGTTAATTGATGAGTTTTGGGTTGTCAGTTGATTGAAAAACTCCCTCTGGTGCTCAGCCAAGGGGCTTTCCCGAGGGTGGGGCAGATGCTGGTTGTTAGTGAGCCTCAATTAGCACTACAATGGCCCACAGGGTGGGGTTGGATCTCCGAGGGAGGGGCTGCTGCCTCTCTCAGAGCCCTGGGAAGGAGCAATGTGGCCACCGTCCTGAGTGGCTGCACTCAGCCAAAGCTCTGAGCGCCCTCCAAACCCCGAGTGTCCAGACACAGTTCCAGTCCAGTCTGCCCTCCCTCCGCCGGAGCCCAAGGTGAGTGGCTGTGGCTGTTTCAGTCTCTGTCCCGGCTGCGCTGCGGGGCCGCCTGGGAGTGTAACCCGCGGGCGCCGCTTACAGCTGAGGCCGCTGCCGAGCTGCCGACCGTGCGCTCCCAGCCCCGTCTCGCGCCTTCGCAATCCTACCGGGATGGAGTCAGTGTCCTGCGTTGTATGGTCCTCCAAGCTGCTTTTCTGTTGGTTTTTTCCGTCGATTTGTCTGTGTTATAGTTGTAATTCCAGTTTGGTTCTGGGAGACGGTCTGTGTAGCTCCGTTCACTCCGCCGCCATTTTCAGGATCCCCAAAGCTGGTTTTTTGAAAAGATAAACAAGATCAATCAACCTTTAGCCAGACTCACCAAGAAGCAAAAAGAGAGAAACCAAATCAGAAATGAAAGAGAAATAACAACTGACACAACATAAATAAAAAAGATCATGAGAAACATCTGTAACAAAAACAAATTAATAAATAAAAAAAATATAAAAAAGATACTATGAACAATTATACGCCAACAAATTGGACAATCTAGTAGAAATGGACAAATTTCTGGAAACACACAGTCTCCCAAAACTGAACCAGGAAGAGATAAAAAACTTGAACAGACCAATAACAACAAAGGGAATTGAAAATATAATTAAGAAACTCCCAGCTAAGAAAAGCCCAGGACCAAATGGCTTCATGAGCGAGTTTTACCAAACATTCAAAGAAGATCTAATTTTTATTCTGCTCAAACTCTTCCAAAAAGTCTAAGAAGACAGAACACTTCCAAACTCAATTTATGAGGCCACCATACTTAATCCTAATTCCAAAACCAGATAAAGAAACTACAAAGAAAGAAAACTACAGTCCAATATCACTGATGAACACAAATGCCAAAATTCTTAACAAAATATTAGCAAATCAGATCCAGCAAGACATCAAAAAAATTATTCATCATGACCAAGTAGGATGCATGCCAGGAATGCAAGGATAATTTGCAAATGAATAAATGTGATACAGCACATAAACAAAATGAAAGGTAAAAATCATATGCTCATATCAATAGACACTGAAAATACATTCAACAAAATCCAGCACCCATTTCTGATATAAATGTTCAGCGATGTGGGAATAGAGGAATCATATCTTGGTATAATAATGGCCATATATGAAAAACCTACAGCCAATAATATACTCAATAGGCAAAAACTAAAAGCATTCCCCTTAAGAACAGGAACAAGACAGAGATGCCCACTTTTGCCACTCTTATTTAACACAGTACTGGAAGTCTTAGCCACAGCAATTAGACATGAAGAAAAAATAAAAGGGATCCGAATTAGAAAGAAGGAAGTGAAACTTTCATTATTTGCAAATGACATAATATCGTACATAGAAAACCTTAAAGACTCCATCAAAAATCTACTAGAGTTAATAGATGAATTTGGCAAAGTAACAGGATAGAAAATTAAGGTAAACAAATCGACAGCATTTTTATACACCAATGATTAACTCACAGAAAGAGAAACTAATAAAACAGTCTCATTTACAGCAAAAAATTAAGATATCTAGAAATAAACATAATCAAAGAAGTAAAGGACCTCTTCACAGAAAACTACAGGTCATTGAAAAAAGAAATAGAGAAAGTATGAAAAAGTGAAAGCATATACCATATTCATGGATTGGAAGAATTAACATCATTAAAATGTCTGTACTACCTCAAGCAATTTATAGATTCAATGCAATCCCTATCAAAATAGAATGACATATTTCACAGAACTAGAACAAACATTTCAAAAGTTTATACAGAACCAAAAAAAGACCCTGAATAGACACAGCAATCTTGCAAAAGAAGAACAACGTTGGCAGGATCACATTACCAGATATCAGGTTATACTACAAAGCCACAGTAATCAAAACAGCCTGGTACTGGCACAAGAACAGGCACATAGATCAATGAACAGAATAGAGAACCCATAAATTGTCCCAAGACAATATACTCTATTAATATTTGACAAAGGTGGCAAGAACATACAGTGCAGTCAAGACAGTCTCTTCAATAAATGGTGTTGGGAGAATTGGACAGTTACTCACAAAAAAATGAAGCTAGAGTACCAACTTACACCATACACAAGAATAAACTCAAAATGGAAAAAGAAAAAAAAAAAAGAGTTAAATGTAATTCGGGAATCCATAAAAATTCCAGAAGAAAATATACGCAACAAAATTTTAGACATCATACACAGCAGAATTTTCACTGATACAACATCTAAGGCAAGAGAAATAAAGGAAAAAATGAACACATAGGACTACATCAAACAAAAAAGCTTCTGCACAGCCAAAGAAACCACCATCAAAACGGAAAGGGAACCCACTATATGGGAGAGCATAATTAACAACAATATGTCTGATAAGGGGCTAATTTCTAAAATATGGAGTACTCATACAACTCCACAAAATGAAGACAAAGAATCCAATTTAAAAAATGGGCATACAAATGGCCAAGGAACATATGAAAAAATCCTCAAGTCACTAATCATCAGAGAGATACAAATTATAACAACTATGAGGTGTCACCTCATACCTGTTAGAATGGCTGCCATCAAGAAATCATTGAACAACATTGAACAATCATTGAACAAGTGCTGGTGAGGGTATGGAGAAGAGGGGACTCCAGTACACTACTTGTGGGAATGCAGACTGGTACAGCCACTATAGAAAACAATATGGTGTTACCTCAGATAATTAAAAGTGGAAATGCCATTTGATCCAGTGATCCGACTTCTAGGAATATATCCTAAGAAGCCTGAAACTCCCATCAGAAAGAATATATGTACCCTTATGTTCACAGCAACACTATTTACAATCACTAAGATCTGGAAACAGCCCAAGTGTCCATCAATAGATGAGTGGATACAAAAGCAGTGGTACAGGAGAGGAAAAATGGCGGCAGAGTGAACGGAAGCTACACAGACCGTCTCCTAGAACCAAACTGGAATTACAACTATAACACAGACAAATCGACGGGAAAAACCAACAGAAAAGCAGCTTGCAAGGACCATATAATGAGGGACACTGACTCCAATCCCAGTAGGCTTGCGAAGGCGCGAGACGGGGGCTGGGAGCCCATGGTCGGCAGCTCGGCAGTGGCCATAGCTGGAAGCAACGCCCTCGGGTTACACTCCCAAGCAGCTCCATAGCACAGAGCCGGGACAGAGACTGAAACAGCCACAGCCACTCATCTTGGGCTCCGGCAGAGGGAGGGCAGACTGGACTGGAGCTGTGTCGGGACACTCGGGATCTGGAGGGCGCTCAGAGCTTTGACTGAGTGCAGCCACTCAGGACGGTGGACACATTGCTCCTTCCCAGGGCTCTGAGAGAGGCAGCAGCCCCTCCCTCAGAGATGCAACCCCACTCTGTGGGCCATTGAAGTGCTAATTGAGGCTCACCAGCATCTGCCCCACCCTCAGGAAATCCCCTTGTGCTAAGCACCTGAGGGAGCTTTTCAATCAACTGACAACCCAAAACTCATCAAGGAACCTAGACTGCTAGCCTCCAGGCAAAAAGCTAGAGGATAACAGTACCTTTCCTGGGCTGGCAACTTTAACCAGGAAAGTAAGACTTGACAGTGGTGTGCAACGTGGGTCCTCCCTCGCTCATCTAAACACAGGAGAGGGAGCCACAAACAGCAGAACACCAACACCCACAGGGAGAACTTGACAGGCTCCAAAGCCCACAGTGATAGCCAAAAAGGTGAAACACAGAAACAAAAGCCAAATGAAAGAGCAAGAGACCTCCACCAAAGATGAGATCAATGTGGAGCAATTAGGCATGTTAACAGAACTAGAATTCAGAGCCATGATCTTGAGGAAGCTGAACACCATGAGTAAGGACATAGAGACACTGAAAATAAGCCAATTGGAAATTAAAAACCAACAAGAAGAGATAAAAAATGATATAACAGAAATGAAAAACACATTGGAAGGTTTAAAAAGCAGAGTAGAGGAAGCTGAGGAGCAGATCAGAAGACAGGGTAGAAAAAATCAACCAATCAGAAAAACAAAAGGAAAAAACTATTAAAAAAACAGGAAGACAGCTTAAGAGAACTATGGGACAACTGGAAACGTAATAATATTCGCATCATAGGAGTCCCCGAAGAAGAAGAAAATGAGCAAGGGATAGAGAATATATTCAAAAAAATAGTGAGAGAAAAATTCCCTAATTTGGTGATGGATGAAGGCATTCAAGTTAAAGAAACACAGAGAGTCCCAAGTAAGAAGAACCCAAACAGGCCCACACCAAGACACATAGTAATTAAAATGCCACAAATTAAAGACAAAGAGAGAATCCTAAAAGCAGCAAGAGATAAGCAACAGGTTACATACAAAGGGAACCCCATAAGGCTCTCAGCTGACTTCTCACAAGAAACACTACAGGCCAGAAGAGAATGGCATGAAGTAATCAAAGTCATGAAAAACAAGAATCTGAATCCAAGACTTCTCTACCGAGCAAGGCTATCATTCAAAATAGAAGATCAAATATAGAGCTTCCCAGACAAAAAAAGGCTAAGGGAATACATTAACACCAAACCAGCACTGCAAGAAATGTTAAAAGGACTGCTGTAATTAGCAGGAGAAATGGGAAGAAAAATAGAACCACACTAAACAAAAATGGCAAGAAATAAGTACATATCAATAATCACCTTAAATGTAAATGCCCTGAATGCTCCCATAAAAAGACACAGAGTAGCTGATTGGATAAGAAAGCATGACTCATCTATATGTTGTTTACAAGAGACCCACCTCTCAACAAAAGACTCACATAGGTTGAAAGTGAAGGGATGGAAAAAAATTTTCCACGCAAATGGAAAGCAAAAAAAAGCTGGGGTAGCAATTCTCATATCTGATAAAATAGATTTCAAAATGAAGAACATAACTAGAGACAAAGACGGCCACTACATAATATTGAAAGGATCTATCCAACGGGAAGATATAACCTTGATAAACATATATGCACCCAATATAGGAGCACCAAAATATATTAAAAATCTTCTGGAGGACTTCCAAGGAGAAATCGACAACAATACAATCATAGCAGGGGACTTCAACACCCTGTTGACAGCACTGGATAGATCCTCCAGGTAAAAAAATTAGCAAGGAAACAGAGACTCTAAATGAAGCACTAGACCAAATGGATTTAATAGATATCTACAGAGAATTACACCCCAAAACTACAGAATACACATTCTTCTCAAGTGCACATGGGATATTCTCAAAGATAGACCACATGATAGGACACAAACTAAATCTCTACAAGTTCAAGAAGATTGAAATCATATCAAGCATCTTCTCAGATCACAATGGCATGAAACTAGAAATCAATTGCAAGAAGAACATGCAAAGACATTTCAACACATGGAGGCTAAATAGCATGTTATTAAACAATCAATAGGTCTCCGAGGAGATCAAGGAAGAAATTAAAAACTTCCTGAAAACCAATGAAAATAAAACACAACAACACAAAATCTATGGGATGCAGCGAAAGCAGTTCTGAGAGGGAAGTTCATAGCACTACAGGCCTACCTCAAAAAACAAGAAAAATTTCTAATGGACTGTCTAACCTAACAACTTAAAAAATTAGAAAGCAAACAAAAAGAAAACCTCAGAGCAAGTAGAAGGAAGGAAATAGTAAAGATCAGAGCAGAAATAAATGACATAGAGACCAAAAAAACAATTCAAAGGATCAATGAAACAAAGAGCTGGTTTTTCGAAAAGATAAACAAGATTGATGGACCCTTAGCTAGACTCACCAAGAAACAAAGAGCAAGAACCCAAATACACAAAATCAGAAATGAAAGAGGAGAAGTAACAACCAACACCACGGAAATACAAAAGATCATTAACAACTACTATGAACAACTATATGGCAACAAATTCGAAAATCTAAGCGAAATGGACAAATTTCTAAAAACACACAGTCTCCCAAAACTATTCCCAGAAGAGATAGAAAACTTGCACAGACCAATAACAACTAAGGAAATTGAAGAGGTAATCAAGACTCTCCCAGCAAACAAAAGCCCAGGCCTAGATGGTTTCACGGGGGAGTTTTACCGAACATTCAAAAAAGAACTAACACCCATTCTCCTCAAACTATTTCAAAAAATTCAAGAAGAAGGAAGACTTCCAAACACGTTCTATGAGGCCAGCATAATTCTAATTCCAAAACCAGAAAAAGACACTACGAAGAAAGAAAACTACAGGCCAATATCCCTGATGAACATAGACGCCAACATCCTGAACAAAATATTAGCAAATCGGATCCAGAAATACATCAAAAAAATTATTCACCATGACCAAGTGGGATTCATTCCAGGGATGCAAGGCTGGTACAATATTCGCAAATCAATAAACGTGATACACCACATCAACAAAATGAAGAATAAAAACCACATGATCATATCAATAGATGCTGAAAAAGCATTCGACAAAATCCAGCATCCATTTCTGATAAAAACGCTCAGCAATGTAGGAATAGAGGGATCATATCTTGACATAATAAAGGCCATATATGAAAGACCTACAGCCAACATTGTACCCAGTGGACAGAAACTAAAAACATTTCCATTAAGCACAGGAACAAGACAGGGATGTCCACTTTCGCCACTCTTATTTAACATTGTACTGGAAGTCTTAGCCACAGCAATCAGACATGAAGAAAAAATAAAAGGGATCCAAATTGGAAAGGAGGAAGTGAAACTGTCATTATTTGCAGATGACATGATATTATACATAGAAAACCCTAAAGACTCCATCAAAAATCTACTAGGCTTAATAAACGAATTTGGCAAAGTAGCAGGATACAAAATTAACGTCAAGATATTGACAGCATTCTTGTACACCAATGATGAACTCACAGAAAGAGAAACTGAAAAAACAATCCCATTTACCATCGCGCCAAAAAAATTACGATACCTAGGAATAAACTTAACCAAAGAAGTAAAGGACCTATTTGCAGAAAACTACAGGTCATTGAAAAACGAAATAGAGGAAGATATAAAAAAGTGGAAGCACATACCCTGTTCATGGATTGGAAGAATTAACATCATTAAAATGTCCATACTACCCAAAGCAATCTATAGATTCAATGCAATCCCCATCAAAATACCAATGACATATTTCATAGAACTAGAACAAATACTTCAAAAGTTCATATGGAACCAAAAAAGACCTCCGAATAGCCACAGCAATCTTGAAAAAGGAAGAACAAAGTAGGTGGGATCACAATACCAGATATCAGGTTATACTACAAAGCGACTGTAACCAAAACAGCCTGGTACTGGCACAAGAACAGGCATACAGACCAGTGGAACAGACTGAGAAACCCAGAAATGGACCCAAGGCCATATCCTCAATTAATATTTGACCAAGGTGGCAAGAGCATACAGTGGAGTAAAGACAGCCTCTTTAATAAATGGTGTTGGGAAAATTGGACAGCTACATGCAAAAAATGAAACTAGACCATCAACTTACACCATACACAAGAATAAACTCAAAATGGATAAAAGACTTAAATGTGACCCGTGAATCCATAAAAATTCTAGAAGAAAATGTAGGCAACAAAATTTCGGACATCATACGGAGCAGAATTTTCACTGATACATCACCTAAGGCAACAGAAATAAAGGAGAAAATGAACACATGGGACTACATCAAACTAAAAAGCTTCTGCACAGCAAAAGAAACAATCATCAAAATGGAAAGGCAACCCACTGTATGGGAGAACATCATGGCCAATGATGTATCAGATAAGGGGTTAATTTCCAATATATAGAGAGTGCTCATACAACTTAACAAAAGGAAGACAAAGAACCCAATTAAAAAATGGGCAGAGGAGCTGTATAGACACCTCTCCAAACAGGACATACAAATGGCCAAAAGACATATGAAGAAATGCTCAACATCACTAATCATCAGAGAGTTGCAAATTAAAACAACAATGAGGTATCACCTCACACCTGTCAGAATGGCCACCATCAACAAATCATCAAACAACAAGTGTTGGCGAGGGTGTGGAGAAAAGGGGACTCTAATACACTGCTGGTGGGAATGCAGACTGGTGCAGCCGCTATGGAAAACAATATGGTGCTACCTCAAAAAATTAAAAATTGAACTTCCATTTTACCCAGTGATCCCACTGCTGGGAATATACCCTAAGAAGCCTGAAACACCAATCAGGAAGAATATATGTACCCCCATGTTCATAGCAACACTATTTACAATAGCTAAGATTTGAAAACAGCCCAAGTGTCCACCAGTAGACGAATGGATAAAAAAGCGGTGGTACATATACACAATGGAGTACTATGCAGCGGTAAGAAAGAAAGATCTCTTATCCTTTGAGACGACATGGATGGACCTGGAAAGTATTATCCTAAGTGAAAGAAGCCAAGCAGAAAAAGACAAATACCACATGATCTCACTTATATACGGAATATAATGAACATAACAACCTGAGGAATACAGTAGACCCAGAAACATGGAAGTAGGGCACAGACTGACATCCCTCAGAAGAGGGGGTGGGGGGCTGGGGGGGTGGGAAGAGATAAACCACAGAACTTATATGCATGTATGCATGACCAATGGACATGTACAACTAAGCCGGGGACGGGGCGGAGGTGGGGTGGGGTGGGGGGTGCCAATGGGGTAAAAAGGTAAAATATCTGTAACAAAAAATTAAATAAAATATTCATTAAAAAAAAAAAAGCAGTGGTACATATACACAATGGAGTACTATGCAGGTGTAAGAAAGACAGGTCCCTTATCCTTTGAGATGACTTAGAGGGACCTGGAGAGTATTATCCTCAGGAAAGAAGCCATTATGAGAAAGACAAATATCAAATGATCTTATTTGTGGAATATAATAAGCAAAACAAAGTAATTAACAAAATAGACCCAGAGACACAGAAGTAAGGTACAGACTGACAAACCTCAGAAAAGGGGATTAGGGAAGTAGTGGAGGAGGGACGAGATAAACCACAGAACTTATATGCATGTATGCATTACCATGGACATAGACAACAATGCTGGGGACCTGACGGGGGTGAGTGGGATCAGGAGGACGGTGTCAATGGGGGAAAATGGAGAAACATCTGGAACCAAAATAAATTCATTAAAAAAATAAATTTTTTTCTTTATGTTTTTTATCATTATATATATATATTTTAACCTAGTGAGTAATATGCTAAGTGAAATAGGTCAGTCTTTGAAAGAAAAGTATCATATTATGTAACTTATATGTGAAGTCTAGTGAACAAAATAAACTAACAAACAATATAGAAACAGACTCATAGATACAGAGGACAGAGTGACAGCTGTCAGTGGGAAAGGTCACTGGGGGGCTAGGTAAAAAAGGTGAAGGGTTTAAGCAAAAAACAAAACCTCACACAGATAATAGAATGGTGATTAACAGAGGAAAAGGATGGCTGGGGGTAGAAGAATATGATTAAGGGTCCTGGGATAAATGGTGATGAAAGGAGACTTAACTTGGGGTGGTAAACACAGAATACAATATACAGATACTGTATTATACAATTGTGCACCTGAAACAAATATAATTTTTTTTAGAAATGCCACCCTGATTAATCCAATTAAATCAGAAGCCTTGATATGACTGCAGCCTGATATTTAGAACATAGATATCTGTGAAACCCAATGTTGGATTTAAGAAAACTCAATTTGGTGTATTAAAATAGATAGTTGTCTAACATAACAACATACATAAATTCTACAGAAAACGCCAAACTTGGGCTGTCCTTCAAAATTAAAAAAAAAAAAAGAAAAACCACATCTCTTAACACTTCAAGTCCAAAGCCCCAAAGCAGTAGTGTAGAAAACGAAGAATTTCTCTTTAGGGACATGATTCTTAAATGAGAAAATAGAAATTATATCATATTCTTGGTATAGAAAACATAATTATCTTGACACAGTATGATCAATTCAATGAATGTGCAAACATACAAGTCACATTGCCTTTTTTTCAATTGAAAAAATTTGCTTGCATTTATAAAATTACTGCAACTTGGAACTTGTAGCAAGGAGTACAACGGAGCACCCCCTGAGACAAAAAAGGGCCCAAACCTTAAAAAGTACATTCTTTATTTCTCTTCTATTGATAATAGTATCCTCAGAGAGATTTGGATAACATAGACCCATTTGGCTAATTATGAGCTCTGGGCATTGAGCTCTCAAGGCCAACCAAGAATACATAATCAGCTTGTGCCTCCAGCCCTGCAGGTTTTCTGTTTAAGTTCAGTGGCCTTCACATCTGAATCTTCTCCTCTCAGAACTACTGCATTAGGAGGACCATGACCGACTCTGCCATACTGCCAGTCCTGAGGACAGGACCTGAACCTTCATTGCTTGCCCGGCAGGACAGGAACAGTGGATTCCCACTCCTTGGTCATACTCCAGCAGAGAGAGGAGAGTGCAGTGAGTACTGTGGAGATGATGGATGGAGAAGAGACTGTCAGGAGAATTTTATTTCCCATCATTAGGACAAACAGGAGAGTTGGGAGAAACAGATGGGAGGGCACCAATATGGGAAGTTTCAGGTATTTTTGTCCTATACAGGTAGAGTCTGATTACCCGGAGAGAAACAACTGAGTCTCCTTCTTTGATGTCCCAGGACCTCTATCTACTCTGCAAGGCAGAAAACAACAACAGTCTCTGTAAATACTGAATATACTCTTCCTTGGATCTCAGAAACAGAGCGTGGGCCACATGGCTTCCACAGGCACAGTGCTTTCTTTCCTGTACTTTCCTCCTTCCAGATTTTCTAAGAAACCTACTTTTTTTCCAGTTAATAGCATGTACAACATTTAAATATAAAGAAACATTGTGGAGATTTTCATAAAAATGAAGAAATAAAAAAGAGAGGAAAAGAGAAAGGGAAATAAATCCTAGTGTTTGGACTGAGACATATTTCAGGATTTCCACTCATTCCATGACCACATTATCCGGGGCATCATAAGCTTCTACCTCTCTCTGCCATGTAATAGAATAAAATGTCCTTAAACCTTTCCTGAGATTGTTGTTCATCAACAAACTCAATATTTCAATGTGATTGAAAAACCATCACTGAACGTTTATTAAAGGCAAACCTATATTAGATACCACAGATTTCCCAGAGATGGGTGTTATTCTCCCATTTCTATGTAAGAGACACCAGCACAGAGAGGTGGAAAGATTCACACACACTTCACATTAGTGGGTGAAAGCTGTGGGACTCAGACACAGGTCTCCTGATTCCCACCCTGGGGCTTTGTCCCCTCCACTGCAGCACAGTGATTGTTGTTGTTTTTTTGCCAAATGGGGGCACAGCCACCAACTACTTCTCCTGGGCTTTGGTGAGTTCGTTTATGAATTAGCAAAATGGACAAGGGCTTGCAGGAAACGTTTTTGCATGAATGTTGTGGATCATGGGGATTTCTGTGAATGGTAATGCATTTTTTCAGCACATTTGGTAAACTCAAGGTTGAAAACATCAATCCCTATACAGGATGGGTAAATGTATGTGGCTCAACCATGAAAAGATTATTGCTAGACACACTTCAGGGAACTTGCTAGTTTTATACCATGGCAATGAGAGCATGCAGTTGATTTTTGTTTGATTTTTCTATTGGGAAAACATGTATATGTAAAAAATAGTAAAATTTCACATATAGTAATTTTTACAACCCAAAATATATATGAAAGATATATGAATCTTTCATTCATATATCTTGAGAATTTTCATTTGTGTGTATGGAGAGGGGCATAAGAATTTCCTTAGCAGTGTCATAATAAATGATAGAAAAGTAAAATGAATTTGTCCCTCAGGTAATACTGTGCATGACTTAAATTGCTGAAATAGATGTATGTATTTCACAGAGAGACTTGAAAGACAACTCATGGAGCAGTATGTGTAGAGTGAGGGTATTTAGGTAAGTTTTCAAGAAAACCGATTATGCATACATAACTCAATGCTAATATTATAAAAATACCGAAAGGAAAATGTATCCACCAAAATCATGACTGTGTTTACCTTTAGACAATTGAAGTGAAGGGGAAGATCATGCAGGGATAGAAATACCCTCAATTTTCATCAATAATTAATATGTTATACAGCATGTATTATAAAATATTTATGTTTCAATATGGATAGTGGTTAAGTGTTATTGATAATAATTGATAACATGAATTCAACATTTATTAATAGTCTTGCAATTGTTCACTACACTGGCTATATGTTAATATTCCCAAAGGACTTAAGTGTAGAAATTCTGAGTTAATTGTTTCTAGGGTATAGCTAGCCCATTATTAAATTTTAAAAGATAGGTAATTATAATGATCAACTAGCATTGAAAACCACTGTTTAAGTATTTTATAGTTATAATTAAATATATTTTTTAAAGCAAACTTATAATGTCAGTTCAGCTTATATTCCCATTTTACAGATGAGCAGACGACCCAGGTGTTTGTAAAAGCAGTCTTTGTTCTTTTCCATTTTGATTTACCCCAAATTACATCTTTTTTAATGCAAAAAAGTTGATTATGATATAGTGCATGTGAA
This sequence comes from Molossus molossus, assembly GCF_014108415.1. Lineage (NCBI taxonomy): Eukaryota > Metazoa > Chordata > Mammalia > Chiroptera > Molossidae > Molossus > Molossus molossus. Next base: position 75,661,097 of record NW_023425377.1, on the reverse strand, counting down.
GTTACAAAATAGAAACAATTAGCTGTATGCAAATAAGAATCTAGCATGTCACACAAAGTAATAAATATTTAGACAAGGTAATACTCCAATAATTAAATCATGTTTGGCCTGTCAAGAGAAATGGCCTGAGTTGCTTTCAGGGGGCTGAATTTAGGAGAAACAATCTCTCTGTAAGGAAGAAATGACTTGAAGAACTCTTAAGCTGGCATAAGTAGGCCAACTTAAGGTTTGAGACTTGGTTTTGGCCCTAAATTTCTCAACTGTTCATTGAAGGATTGGTGTTGAGAAATCAACCCTTTATAAATGTTTGTGTTTAGAGATAAATTTAAAAGAAATTTTACCAAACCTCTACAATCTAAAATAATAAAGTGCAAACTCAATCTCAGATGTTTTTTGAGATTGTGTATCACTGATAGAAAATAACCATTCAAAAAAGAAAACGATTGCAGAGTATTCATGAAAGTTCATTATTAATCACAGGTGCATTGTAAATTAATACCATCTTCGGGATCAATGATGCTGCAAGATTTTGTGCTCTTAACAAAAATATCTTTTTCAAAATGTGAAGTCTACCATGGCCAAATATTATTGCATATTTGAGTTCTATTTGAAGGAAATTTGAACAGACAACCCACACATATGAGTGAGCACATGTCTACATGTAGGATGGATGCTATAAAACAAAATAGAGATGAAAAGCCTTAAAGATAATTGACATATAAAAATGCTGTCAGTTTCTGAACATTTTGTTTTAAGTTAGAATACAGGTAGTATGATTTTAGCTCTTCTAGACTATATTCCATATAAAGGGAATTTCTTTTATTTCATTTGTGTGCAATAAAGAACATCCACTGCTTCTTAGTGTCATTTATTTATTTATTATTTTTAATGTGTTTTTTATTGATTTTTTATAGAGAAGAGAAGGCAGAGAGACATAGAAACATTGATGTGGGAAAGAAACATAGAATGGCTCCCTCCTGCACCCCCTGTCCCCTATTGGGGATCAAGCTGGAAACCCGGGCATGTGCCCTGACCTGTAATGGAACCACGACCTCTCAGTCCGTGGAACGATGTTCAATCCACTACGCCACACTTGCCCAGCTCTTATCTTTCAATTAGAATGATTATTTTTTTTGAAAAGAATATTTCTCATTTCATATTTTTCCTTCAAAAATAGAAGGCTTATATTTTACTGTGTTCATGAATTCATTATCTCAAAATGTTCTCTCATCTTTTATATTCTTTGACCAGTGTCTATAAAGTAGGTGTATATAGAATCAGGTGAATAGCATGGACATAATAAAGAATTCTAAAAAGAGTTAACAACTCAGAAATATTGCTGAGGTATACAGGCAGTGTGTGTGGTCCTGAAGTCTAAATACATTATTTGTGAATTGCTGAATTAAAAATATGGCCACCTCAACATTGTTTCATTTATTTAAAACACTCTTTATAAAACAAAAAACATGTCCTATCTGCACAGAACCACAGAATCAAACAAGTTACTCAGAATTCTTGCTCCTGGGACTCTCAGAGGATCCAGAAATGCAGCCTCTTCTGTTTGCGGTGTTCCTGTCCTTGTACCTGGTGATCATGATTGCGAACCTACTCATTATCCTGGCTGTCGTCTCTGACTCTCACCTCCACACACCTATGTACTTCTTCCTTTGTAATTTATCCTTAGCTGACATCAGCTTCAGCACCACCACAGTTCCCAAGATGCTGGTGAACCTCCAGACATACAGCAAATCCATCACCTATGCAGACTGCCTAACTCAGGTTACATTTTTCACTCTTTTTGGATGTTTGGACAGTCTACTCCTGGCTGTGATGGCCTATGACAGGTTGGTGGCCATTTGTCAGCCTCTACACTACCTGGTCATCATGAACCCCCGCACCTGTGGCTTGTTGGTTCTGCTGTCATTTTTCTTCAGCTTTTTGGACTCCCAGCTGCACTACTTGATGGTGGCACAACTTACCTTCTGTGAAGATGTGGAAATTCCTCATTTCTTTTGTGACCCCTCTCAGCTCTTCAACCTTGCATGTTCAGACACCTCTACAAATAACATATTGATCTATTTTGTTGGCGCCATCTATGGTGGTGTTCCACTCTCAGGGATCCTTTTCTCTTACTATAAAATTGTTTCCTCCATTCTGAGGGTCCCATCATCAGTTTCAAAATATAAAGCCTTCTCCACCTGTGGTTCTCATTTGTCAGTCGTTTGCTTTTTCTATGGAACAGCCCTTGGGGTGTACCTCAGTTCAGCTGTCACATCTTCCTTGAGGAAGGATGCAGTGGCCTCAGTGATGTACACTGTAGTCACCCCCATGTTGAACCCCTTTATCTACACCCTGAGGAACAGAGACATCAAGAGTGCCCTATGGAGGATGATCGGAAGGAAAGCCTAATCTTATTACCTATGCTATTATCTTTGGCTTACAGGACTGGAAAATGCAGCGAAATCAAACATGTGCAACAAGAAATGCTAAATATGAAGTCACATAGTGTATATGTACCTATTTGTCATTTTGCTTTCTGTTTACACTATTTTTCATTTTAGCGCAGTTGTAATGGAATTAGTTTATTTGGGACTCTCTCCGTAAGTCATAGTCTCTCCATGATCATATATAGTACATGAGTATACCCTTATCAATTTTCTTATGTATTACCCAGAACTCTTGGTCATGAGTAGTCTTGTTTCTATTATTATAAAACAAACAAACAAACAAATCCTTAGCTCTCTCTTTCTTGCTATTTATTCTTTCTACACTTTTTTAATGATTCCTCTCTATTTTTCTATATCTTTGCTTCTTCATGATCTTGGTAAAATTCTTGAGAAAAGAGGGTGACTATTTAATGTCTTGTTTAAACGAGAGTATTTTGAAATTGAACTGGGATGATAGTAATACTGAGTTTGAATAAGCAGTTATCAACTACTAAGCAGTACATTCCTAGGACAACTGGGATGTATGCTTTCCAATTTAGCTGATAATTCTTTCTCTCATTACATCTAACATCTCCTCAATCAATTATAGCCAGTCTTGAAATGATAAATACTGTATAATTCCAGTTATACGAGATGCCTAAAGTAGTCACATTCAAATAACATAAAGTAGTGGTTACTATAGGTTTGGGAAAGAGGAAAGAGGGTAGTATATAATTGGGATATAAAGAGTTTCATTGTAGCAAGGTGAAAAGCGTTCTGGAAATGGATGGGTGTGATAGATACACAGCAATGTGAATGTACATAATGCCACTGGACTTGACACTTAAAACTGTCTAGATACAGATGGCAGCAGGCAGGTCCAGAGGGAGGGTGAGTGCGTGAGAGAGTGAGCTAGTGTCTGAGAGAGTGTGAGTGGACTTGAAGGTGGACAACCTAACCTGAGCAGTGCAGAGATGCAGAGCAGAGCGTTCCTGTGCTGTGAAAAGAAGCAGCAGGCTACCTGGGTAAGTGGCTCTTCAGGGCACTTCTCCCTGCACCACGAGGAGGTCCCACCATTTTGGAAGATCCCGGGTCTTCCCTGGGAGGAGGCAGTGGGAGCTGCTAGGGACCAGCAACCTGAGCCCACCAGCACACCTGGCACCATCGGACCAGTGGACACTCTGTGTCAACACAGACCTGTACACAGTAGTGTAGCTCTCAAGCTGCTGATCGTGGAAGCCATGGACAGCGGAGTGTCCAGCACCATCCCCCACAGTAGCAGCCCCATAAGAGTCAAGATATACCCCCAGCAACAGAGGCTGGGGAGCAGACATCCATCCCCAGGCAACAGAAGCACGGACAAGCATCTGAGACCCATCCCCAACAACTACAGCAAAATTTGAGCAGACATTGAGCCCCATGGGGCAGCAGCAATCCCCAGCTGCCAGCAGCGGGAGCTGGGGCTCCACAGAAGCCTGTTCAGTCCAGCAGTTCACAAGAGTAGTGGGAAGCCAGAGCCCAAGAGACACTGGTGCAATTCAAATGGCCGCCCACAGGACCTACAGGGTGCAGAGGCACCAGAGAGGCCTGAGCGACCCAGCAGGGACTGTGCCATCCAGTTACTGATGGAGCCGGTGGGGTGCTGAAGCACCAGAGAGGCTTGTGCGACCCAGCAGCCGATAACATAGGCATAGAGCAGGGTCCCCAAGGGGACTGTGTGATCAAGTTACACACGAGACTTACAGGGTGTGTGAGCACCAGAGAGGCCTGTGCAACCCAGCGACACACAAGATAGGCATAGAGGATGTGAAAATGGAGGCAGAGTGAATAGAAGCTATGCAGATGATCTCCTAGGACCAAACAGGAATTACAACTTCAATAAAGACAAATCCTGGGAAAAAAGGCAACAGAAAAGCAGCAGGACAGGAACATATAACCAGGGAGAGAGGGGGAGGGGTGATTCAGTGTGGAGGGGAAAGGAGAACATCTGTAACAAAAGCAAATAAATTTTAAAAATCATAATATCACATCAATAGATGCTGAAACAGCATTTGACAAAAGTCAGCACCCATTTCTGATAAAAATGCTCAGCCATCTGGGAATACAGGGATCATATCTTGACATAATAAAGGCCATATATGAAAGACCTACAGCCAACATCATACTCAATGGGAAAAACATTAAAAGCATTTCTCTTATGAACAGGAACAAGCAAGGATTCCCACTTTTGCCACTCTTTTTTAACACAGTACTGGAAGTCTTAGCCACAGCAATCATTCAGGAAAAAATAAAATAAAAGGGATCCAAATTGGAAAGGAGGAAGTGAAACTGTCATTATTTGCAGATGACATGATACTATACATAGAAAACCCCAAAGATTCCACCAAAAATTTACTAGACTTAATAAATGAATTTGGCAAAGTAGCAGGATACAAAATTAACATCAAGAAATCAATGGCATTCTTATACACCAATGATGAACTCACAAAAAGAGAAACTAAAAAAACAATCCCATTTACCATCATGGCAAAAAAATTAAGATATCTAGGAAAAAACTTAACCAGAGAAACTAAAAGAACAATCCCATTTACCATCATGGCAAAAAACTTAAGATATCTAGGAATAAACTTAACCAAAGAAATAAAGAACCTATTTGCAGAAAACTACAGGTCATTGAAAAACAGAAATAGAGGAAGATATAAAAAAGTGAAAGCACAGCCCTGGCCAGTTTTGCTTAGTGGTTGGAGCGTCAGCCTGCAGACCAGAGAGTTCTAGGTTCAGTTCCCACTAGGGGCACGTACCAAAAAAAAAAAAAAAAGGAAGATAAAAGTTGGAAGCACATACCTTATTCATGGATTGGAAGAATTAACATTATTAAAATGTCCATACAACCCAAAGGAATCTATATTTCAATGCAAACTCCATCACAATACCAACGACATACTTCAAAGAACTAGAACAAATACTTCAAAAAGTCATATGGAACCAAAAAAGACCTCGAATAGCCACAGCAATCTTGAAAAAGAAGAACAAAGTAGAAGGGATCACATTACCAGATTTCAGGTTATACTACAAAGCCACTGTAATATAAACAGCCTGGTACTGGCACAAAAACAGGCATATAGACAAGTGGAACAGAACAGAGAACCCAGAAATAAACCCAAGGCAATATGCTTCAATTAATACTTGACAAAGGTGGCAAGAACATACAGTGGAGTAAAAACAGCCTCTTTAATAAATGTTGTTGGGAAAATTGGACAGCTACATGCAAAAAAAAAAGGAGACTAGACCATCAACTTACACCCTACACAAGAATAAACTCAAAATGGATAAAAGACTTAAATGTGACTCATGAATCCATAAATATCCTAGAAGAAACTGTAGGTGACAAAATTTCAGACATCATACGCAGCAGAATTTTCACTGATACATCCCCTAAGGCAACAGAAACAAAGGAGAAAATGAACACATGGGACTACATCAAACTCAAAAGCTTCTGCACAGCAAAAGATACAATCATCAAACAGAAAGGCTACCCACTGTATGGGAGAGCATAATTGCCAATGATATATCAGATAAGGAGTTAATTTCTAATATATAGAGCGTGCTCATACAACTCAATAAAAAGGAACACAAAGAGCCCAATTTAAAAAAATGGGCAGAGGAACTAAATAGACACCTCTCCAAACAGGACATACAAATGGCTAAGAGACATGAATAAATGCTCAACATCACTAATCATCATAGAGATGCAAATTAAGACAACAATGAGGCATCACCTCACACCTGTCAGAATGGCGGCCATCAACAAATCATTAAACAACAAGTGTTGGCCAGGATGTGGGGAGAAGGGGACTCTAGTACACTGCTGGTGTGAATGCAGACTGGTGCAGCCACTATGGAAAACACTATGGTGTTACCTCAAAAAATTAAAAATTGAACTTCCATTTGTCCCAGTGATCCCACTTCTAGGTATATATCCTATGAATCCTGAAACACCAATCAGAAAGAATATATGTCCCCCTATGTTTGTAGCAGCACTATTTACAATAGCTAAGATCTGGAAACAGCCCAAATGTCCATCAGTAGATGAATGAATAAAAAAGCTGTGGTATATATACACAATTGAGTACTATGCAGCTGTAAGAAAGAAAATTTTTTATCCTTTGAGACGACATGGAGGGACCAGGAAAATATTATCCTAAGCAAGACAAGCCAAACAGAGAAAGACAAGTATCATATGATCTCACTTATTTGTGGAATATAATGAACATAACAGTCTGAGGAATGGGGTAGTCCCAGAGACATGGAAGTGGGGTACAGACTGACAATCCCCAGAAGAGGGGGTGGTGGGTGAGAGATAAACCACAGAACTTATATGCATGTGTGCATGAACAATGGACATGGACAAAAAGCTGGTGACAGGGCGGGGAGGGAGAGGGAGGGGTAAATCAGTGAGGAAAAAAGGAGAGTCATTTGTAACAAAAATAAATTAATTAATTAAAATAAATAAATAAATAAACTGTCTACATGGTAAAATTACATTACACCATTTTACCAAAATAAAAGAAAATATGTACTATAAGAAATGATGGCCATGTTGCTCTTAATGTTGGGTGCACTCTGCCCCCAACATCAGCACCCATAGTGATCTTCCTCAGCTGCAGAGAGACACCTTAACCAAGATAATTTCTCTTTCTCAAGTAAACTCATCCCATGACATTTTCCCTCTTGACACTAATTGCAACCAACACTAAAAGATCATCCTAGATACAGACCTTCCTGGTGATTTTAGGTGGCCAGTGATGGTCTTCAACTTGGTTTGATTTCTTCCATTGCCCTTGCTTGCTACATCAACCAGGGCCCAAAGCAGAGGTTTTAAAATTATGTTTG